>NC_045697.1:119731377-119749390 GCF_009834535.1 Camelus ferus | reverse complement strand
ACTGAGTGTTCGAAGGTTTCCTCCTCAATTGTCACAGGGCATGGGTTCGAATAGCACCAATCTTCTTTTTCCCTATTGTTAACCCAGGCCGGGCTCATGGGAAACATGGGGTTTGGCTGGAATTCCAAGTAGCAATCGGGTCCCGAGATGGACTTTGGAGCTAATTAGCGGACTTCTCCCTAACAGGGATAAACTTGAGCCCCAGCCTTGTGTGTGGATATGGGCTTCAAGATTCCCCCAAGCAAAGTCTTGTTTGGGAATCCTGTGTGTGGAGGTTCCTCCAAAAGACAGCAGCGCCGGGGTTCTTAGAGAATCACTTAGTTTGTCATCCCTGGGTGTCACCCGTGCCTGCAAGTGAAAGCTGGGAATAGGGCTGGAATACGACAAAAACAGAGTGCATCCCATGGGTTGTGGAGATACTTAGCCAACGACTCACAACCTGGTTACACCTGCACCCCAGAAACATGCATGGCGTGTGTTTTCCTACTCCATCACACACACAAAGAAGTGTTCTGTTACCCTGTGTATGGGGAGGTTTCTTCAAATTTTCAGCAGCGCCTGGGTTCTAATAGAAATTTAGCTAAATTTCCTGACCTGCTTTCTCTGACTTGGTTGCAAGGGAAACTGGGGGATGGGATGTAATTCCAAGCAGGAACGATTACCTCCACATGGGCATTAATGGGAATAATCTGATCTCCCCCATCCTAGGAAAACCTGTACCCCAAGAAATATGCGTGGAGTTTTTAACATCTCAATCAGACACAAAACAGTGTTTCTGTTATCCTGCGTGTGCGGAGCTTCCTACAACGGTCTGCAGTGACTGGGTTCCAATAGACCACTAGCTTATAAACTGTGTGTTTTCTAGGGTGGGCTGCGTGGGAAACTGGGGGTTCGGCTGGAAAGCTAAGTAGCCAGGATTGCCCAGAAATTGACTGTAGATGTAATTAGCGACATTCTCCCAGACAGAGAGAAACTGTGCCCCCAGGCATCTTGTGGTGTTGGTATCCACACCTACACCATGCAAAGCCATGTTCCGAAATTTGAGTGTGTGTTGTACCTCCAACAGGCAGCAGAGCGGGGTTTCTTATAGAATCACTAATAATGTCATCCCAAGGTTTTTTCTTAGGCCAGGCTTTAAACGAAAGCTGGGATTTGGACTGGAAAGCGAAGAAGTATAGAGTGCCTCCCCATTGGAAGAGGAGGTAATTAGGCGACATCTCCCATCCTGGGAACAGTTGTACCCCCAGAAACATGCCTGGAGTGTATTTTCCTACACCATCACACACACAAAAATTTGTTCTGCTATCCTGAGTGTGGGGAGGATTCTACAAATTTCAGCAGCGCCTGTGTTCTGGTAGCATCAGTATTTTTTTTCCGTGAGTGTTTTCACAGGCCTGTCTGCTAGGTAATACTGTGGGCTTGGCTGTAATTCATAGCAGCATCAAGTTACTCCACATGAGAATTTGAGGTAATTTTCCGACGTCCCACAGCCTTGGAACACCTAAGCCCCATGATACATGCTTGGAGTTTTTTTACCCATCTCCATCAGACACACAAATGTTTCTTCTTTTATCCTACATGTGGGAAGGTTCCTACAACAGTAGGTAGAGACTGGGTTCCATTACAACCAATAACATACTTTCCCTGTGTGTTTCCCAGGCCGGACTGCGAGGGAAAGCTTGGGTTTGGGCTGGAAATTCATGTAGAAGCCAGTTCCCCGAGATGGACATTGGAGGTAATTAGCGGACTTGGCCCTAAAACGGAAAATCTTGGGCCCCAGCAATGAGTGTGCTGTGGGGCTTCAAAATTCGCACCAAGCAAATCCATGTTCCGGAATCCTGAGTGTTTGGAGGTTCCTCCAACATACAGCAGCGTCCTGGTTCTGATAGAAAGATTTAGTTTGTCATCCCTGGGTGTTTTCCACGGTCGGGCTGCAAGGGAATGCTAGGATTAGGGCTGGATATCGAAGAAGAAGAGAGTGCTTCCCCATGGGCATTGGAGGTGATTAGCCAACATTTCCCATCCTGCGAACACCTGCACCACAGAGACATGCCTTAATGTGTTTTCCTACTCCATCACACCCACAAAGATTTGTTCTGTATTCCTTAGTGTAGGGAGGTTTCTACAACTGTCAGGAGCGCCTTAGATCTTATAGATACTTTAGCTTTATTTCTCTGAGTGTTTTCACAGGCCGGGATGCGAGGGAACGCTGGGGTTTTGGCTGGAATCCAAGCAACTGCAAGGGACTACCCATGGACAGTGGATGTAAATATCCGAACTTCCACATACTATGAACGCCTATACATCTTGAAACATGCGTGGATTTATTTTACCCATCTAAATCAGACACTCAAAGTATTGTTCTGTTATTCTGAGAGTGGGGAGTTCCCTACAATTGTCAGCAGCACCTGGGTTCCAATAGAAACCTAGCTTATTATCACTGAGTGTTTTACAAGGCCGTGCTGCAAGAGAAAACTTGGGGATAGACTGAAAATCTAAGAAGCAGCGAGTGCCCGAAGATGCACTGTGGAGGTAATTAGCGGACTTCTCCCTAACAGGGACAAATCTGTGACCCCTTCCATCTGCGTGGATTGGGGTTCCACAACTCCCCACACTCAAAGACGTGTTCCAGAATCCTGAAGGTTTGGAGGTTCCTCCAACAGACCGCAAAGTCAGGGTTCTGATAGAATCACTTATTTGTCATGCATGGGTGTTTCACTTGTCCGGGCTGCAAGGGAAAGCTGGGAGTTGGGCTTGAATACGAAGAAGAAGACAGTGCCACCCCATGGGCACTGAAGGAATCTAGCCGACATCTCCCATCCTGGGAAAACCTGGATCCACAGAAAAATGCCTGGAGTGTGTTTTCCTACTCCATCACACACAGAAAGATATGTTCTGTTATCCTGATTTTTCGAAAGTTTCCATATTTGTCAGCAGTACATAGGTTCGAATAGCACCAATAGCTTCTTTTCCTTCTGTGTTACCCCAGGCCGTTTTGCAAGGGATAAATGTGTGTTGGGCTGGGAATCCAAGTAGCTACGAGTGCCCCGAGATGGACTATGGAGGTAATTAGCAGACTTGGCCCTAAAAGGGAAAAACTTGTGCCCCCAGGCATGTGTGTGAATTGGGGCTTCTAAACTCTTCCAAGCAAAGCCGTGTTTGGGAATCCTGTGTTTGTGGATTTTCCTACAACAGATGGCAGCACCGGGGTTTTGATAGAACCTTTAGCTACATTTTCTGATAGTTTTCTCAGGCTGGGATGCAAAGGAAACAGGGGGATGGGCTGGAAAGACAAGCAGGAGCGAGTACTTCCCCATGGGCTGTAGTGGGATGTATCTGACCTCCCACAACCTAGGAACACCAGTAAACCCTGAAATATGTGTGGATCTTTTACCATCTCAATGAGACACAAAAAAATTTTTCTGTTATCCTGCGTGTGCGGAGGTTACTTCAACGGTCTGCAGTGCTTGTGTTCCAATAGAACCATTAACTTATTATCTCTGAAGTGTTTTCCAGGGCGGGCAGCGAGGGAAAGTTGGGGGTTCGGCTGGAAAGCCAAGTAGCAACGAGTGCCCAGAGATAGACTGTAGAGGTAATTAGCAGGACTTCTCATAAACAAGGAAATTCTGTGACCCCTGTCCTCTGTGTGGTGGGGGGCTCCACACCTCCCCCAAGCAAATTCTTGCTCCGGAATTTTGAGTCTTTGCTGTACCTCCAACAGACAGCAGCGCTGTGTTTCTGATGGAATCACTAACATTGTCATCCCTAGGTGTTTTCTTAGGCCAGGCTGTAAGGGAAATTTGGGAGATGGTCTGCAAAGCGAAGAAGTATAGATTGCTTCCCCATTGGCAGTGGAGGTAATTAGGCGACATCTCCAAACCTGGGAACAGCTGTAGCCCCAGAAATATGCCTGGAGTGTAATTTTGTACACCATCACACACACAAAGATGTGTTCTGCTATCCTGAGTGTGGATAGGATTCTACAAATATCAGCAGCGCCTGGGTTCTAATAGTACCAGTATTTTCTTTTCCGTGAGTGTTTCACACAGCCTAGCTGTGAGGTAAACTGTGGGTTTGGCTGTAATTCGTAGCAGGAGCGAGAAACCCCTATGAGATTTTGAGGTAATTTTCCGACGTACCAGAGCCTTGGAACAACTGTGCCCCCTGAAACATGCGTGGAGTTTGTTTACCCATTTCCATCAGACACACAAAGGTTTCTGCTGCTATCCCAGATGTGGGAATGAGCCTACAACGATAGGTAGCGACTGGGTTCCAATACAACCAATAGCATATTATCCCTGAGTGTCTTCCAGGCCGGGCTGAGAGGGAATTCTGGGGGTTGGGCTAGAAAGCCAAGCAGGATCGAGTCCCTCCCATGGGCATTGGAGGTTATTACCCGAACTCCCACTAACTAGGAACACCTTAACACCCTGAAACTCTCGTGGAGGTTGTTTACAAAACTTCGAGACACACAAAGAAGTGTTCAAATTTCCTAGGTGTGGGGAGTATCCTACAATGTTCTGCAGCACCTGGGTTCCAATAGAACCACTGGCTTATTATCCCTGATTGTTTTCCCAGGCCGGCCTGCGAGGGAATGCTGCGCTTGCGCTGGATAGCCATGTAGCAGCGAGTGACCCGAGATGGACTGTGGAGGTAATTAGCGGACATCTCCCTAACAGGGAAAAACCTGTGCCCCCAGCCATCTCTGTGGTGTGGGTCTCCAAACTACCCCCAAGCATAGCAGTGATCCAGAATCCTAAGTGTCTGGAAGTTCCTAAAAAAGACAGCAGCATCGTAGCTCTGATAAAATCACGTAGACTGTCATCCCTGGGTATAATCCAAGACCGGGATGCAAGGGAAAGTTGGGAGTTGGGCTTGAAAATGAAGAAGTCAAGTGTATCCCAATGGGCAGTGAAGGAATCTAGCCGACATCTCCCAACCTGGGAAAAACTGGATCCCCAGAAAAATGCCTGGAGTGTGGTTTACTACTCCATCACACACAGAAAGATGTGTTCTGTAATCCTGAGTGTTCGAAGGTTTCCAAATTTGTCAGCAGCGCATGTGTTCTAATAGCACCAGTAGAGACTTTTCCCTGTGTGTTTCCCCAGGCCGGGCTTCAAGGGAAACTTGGGGTTGGGATGGGAATCCAAGTAGTAGCGAGTGCCCCACGACGGTCTGTAGAGGTAATTAGCGGACTTCTAACTAAAAGGGAAAAACTTGTGCCCTCAGTCATGTGTGTGGAGTGGGGCTTCACAATTCCCCCAAGCAAAGAACTATTTGTTAATCCTCTGTCTGTGGAGGTTCCTCGAACAGACAGCAGCGCCGGGGTTCTGATAGAATCACTTAGTTTGTCATCCCTGGGTGTTTTCCTAACCCGGGCTGCAATGGAAAGATGGGAATAGGGCTGGAAAACGAAAAAAACAGAGTGCCTACCCATGGGCTATGGAGATACTTAGCCAACGACTCACAACCTGGTTACACCTGCACCCCAGAAACATGCATGGCGTGTGTTTTCCTACTCCATCACACACACAAAGAAGTGTTCTGTTACCCTGTGTATGGGGAGGTTTCTTCAAATTTCAGCAGCGCCTGGGTTCTAATAGAAATTTTAGCTAAATTTCCTGACTGCTTTCTCTGACTTGGTTGCAAGGGAAACTGGGGGATGGGATGTAATTCCAAGCAGGAACGATTACCTCCACATGGGCATTAATGGGAATAATCTGATCTCCCCCATCCTAGGAAAACCTGTACCCCAAGAAATATGCGTGGAGTTTTTAACATCTCAATCAGACACAAAACAGTGTTCTGTTATCCTGCGTGTGCGGAGCTTCCTACAACGGTCTGCAGTGACTGGGTTCCAATAGACCACTAGCTTATAAACTCTGTGTGTTTTCTAGGGTGGGCTGCGTGGGAAACTGGGGGTTCGGCTGGAAAGCTAAGTAGCCAGGATTGCCCAGAAATTGACTGTAGATGTAATTAGCGACATTCTCCCAGACAGAGAGAAACTGTGCCCCCAGGCATCTTGTGGTGTTGGTATCCACACCTACACCATGCAAAGCCATGTTCCGAAATTTTGAGTGTGTGTTGTACCTCCAACAGGCAGCAGAGCGGGGTTTCTTATAGAATCACTAATAATGTCATTCCCAAGGTTTTTTCTTAGGCCAGGCTTTAAACGAAAGCTGGGATTTGGACTGGAAAGCGAAGAAGTATAGAGTGCCTCCCCATTGGAAGAGGAGGTAATTAGGCGACATCTCCCATCCTGGGAACAGTTGTACCCCCAGAAACATGCCTGGAGTGTATTTTCCTACACCATCACACACACAAAAATTTGTTCTGCTATCCTGAGTGTGGGGAGGATTCTACAAATTTCAGCAGCGCCTGTGTTCTGGTAGCATCAGTATTTTTTTTTCCGTGAGTGTTTTCACAGGCCTGTCTGCTAGGTAAAACTGTGGGCTTGGCTGTAATTCATAGCAGCATCAAGTTACTCCACATGAGAATTTGAGGTAATTTTCCGACGTCCCACAGCCTTGGAACACCTAAGCCCCATGATACATGCTTGGAGTTTTTTTACCCATCTCCATCAGACACACAAATGTTTCTTCTTTTATCCTACATGTGGGAAGGTTCCTACAACAGTAGGTAGAGACTGGGTTCCATTACAACCAATAACATACTTTCCCTGTGTGTTTCCCAGGCCGGACTGCGAGGGAAAGCTTGGGTTTGGGCTGGAAATTCATGTAGAAGCCAGTTCCCCGAGATGGACATTGGAGGTAATTAGCGGACTTGGCCCTAAAACGGAAAATCTTGGGCCCCAGCAATGAGTGTGCTGTGGGGCTTCAAAATTCGCACCAAGCAAATCCATGTTCCGGAATCCTGAGTGTTTGGAGGTTCCTCCAACATACAGCAGCGTCCTGGTTCTGATAGAAAGATTTAGTTTGTCATCCCTGGGTGTTTTCCACGGTCGGGCTGCAAGGGAATGCTAGGATTAGGGCTGGATATCGAAGAAGAAGAGAGTGCTTCCCCATGGGCATTGGAGGTGATTAGCCAACATTTCCCATCCTGCGAACACCTGCACCACAGAGACATGCCTTAATGTGTTTTCCTACTCCATCACACCCACAAAGATTTGTTCTGTATTCCTTAGTGTAGGGAGGTTTCTACAACTGTCAGGAGCGCCTTAGATCTTATAGATACTTTAGCTTTATTTCTCTGAGTGTTTTCACAGGCCGGGATGCGAGGGAACGCTGGGGTTTTGGCTGGAATCCAAGCAACTGCAAGGGACTACCCATGGACAGTGGATGTAAATATCCGAACTTCCACATACTATGAACGCCTATACATCTTGAAACATGCGTGGATTTATTTTACCCATCTAAATCAGACACTCAAAGTATTGTTCTGTTATTCTGAGAGTGGGGAGTTCCCTACAATTGTCAGCAGCACCTGGGTTCCAATAGAAACCTAGCTTATTATCACTGAGTGTTTTACAAGGCCGTGCTGCAAGAGAAAACTTGGGGATAGACTGAAAATCTAAGAAGCAGCGAGTGCCCGAAGATGCACTGTGGAGGTAATTAGCGGACTTCTCCCTAACAGGGACAAATCTGTGACCCCTTCCATCTGCGTGGATTGGGGTTCCACAACTCCCCACACTCAAAGACGTGTTCCAGAATCCTGAAGGTTTGGAGGTTCCTCCAACAGACCGCAAAGTCAGGGTTCTGATAGAATCACTTATTTGTCATGCATGGGTGTTTCACTTGTCCGGGCTGCAAGGGAAAGCTGGGAGTTGGGCTTGAATACGAAGAAGAAGACAGTGCCACCCCATGGGCACTGAAGGAATCTAGCCGACATCTCCCATCCTGGGAAAACCTGGATCCACAGAAAAATGCCTGGAGTGTGTTTTCCTACTCCATCACACACAGAAAGATATGTTCTGTTATCCTGATTTTTCGAAAGTTTCCATATTTGTCAGCAGTACATAGGTTCGAATAGCACCAATAGCTTCTTTTCCTTCTGTGTTACCCCAGGCCGTTTTGCAAGGGATAAATGTGTGTTGGGCTGGGAATCCAAGTAGCTACGAGTGCCCCGAGATGGACTATGGAGGTAATTAGCAGACTTGGCCCTAAAAGGGAAAAACTTGTGCCCCCAGGCATGTGTGTGAATTGGGGCTTCTAAACTCTTCCAAGCAAAGCCGTGTTTGGGAATCCTGTGTTTGTGGATTTTCCTACAACAGATGGCAGCACCGGGGTTTTGATAGAACCTTTAGCTACATTTTCTGATTGTTTTCTCAGGCTGGGATGCAAAGGAAACAGGGGGATGGGCTGGAAAGCCAAGCAGGAGCGAGTACTTCCCCATGGGCTGTAGTGGGATGTATCTGACCTCCCACAACCTAGGAACACCAGTAAACCCTGAAATATGTGTGGATCTTTTACCATCTCAATGAGACACAAAAAAATTTTTCTGTTATCCTGCGTGTGCGGAGGTTACTTCAACGGTCTGCAGTGCTTGTGTTCCAATAGAACCATTAACTTATTATCTCTGAAGTGTTTTCCAGGGCGGGCAGCGAGGGAAAGTTGGGGGTTCGGCTGGAAAGCCAAGTAGCAACGAGTGCCCAGAGATAGACTGTAGAGGTAATTAGCAGGACTTCTCATAAACAAGGAAATTCTGTGACCCCTGTCCTCTGTGTGGTGGGGGGCTCCACACCTCCCCCAAGCAAATTCTTGCTCCGGAATTTTGAGTCTTTGCTGTACCTCCAACAGACAGCAGCGCTGTGTTTCTGATGGAATCACTAACATTGTCATCCCTAGGTGTTTTCTTAGGCCAGGCTGTAAGGGAAATTTGGGAGATGGTCTGCAAAGCGAAGAAGTATAGATTGCTTCCCCATTGGCAGTGGAGGTAATTAGGCGACATCTCCAAACCTGGGAACAGCTGTACCCCCAGAAATATGCCTGGAGTGTAATTTTGTACACCATCACACACACAAAGATGTGTTCTGCTATCCTGAGTGTGGATAGGATTCTACAAATATCAGCAGCGCCTGGGTTCTAATAGTACCAGTATTTTCTTTTCCGTGAGTGTTTTCACACGCCTAGCTGTGAGGTAAACTGTGGGTTTGGCTGTAATTCGTAGCAGGAGCGAGAAACCCCCATGAGATTTTGAGGTAATTTTCCGACGTACCAGAGCCTTGGAACAACTGTGCCCCCTGAAACATGCGTGGAGTTTGTTTACCCATTTCCATCAGACACACAAAGGTTTCTGCTGCTATCCCAGATGTGGGAATGAGCCTACAACGATAGGTAGCGACTGGGTTCCAATACAACCAATAGCATATTATCCCTGAGTGTCTTCCAGGCCGGGCTGAGAGGGAATTCTGGGGGTTGGGCTAGAAAGCCAAGCAGGATCGAGTCCCTCCCATGGGCATTGGAGGTTATTACCCGAACTCCCACTAACTAGGAACACCTTAACACCCTGAAACTCTCGTGGAGATTGTTTACAAAACTTCGAGACACACAAAGAAGTGTTCAAATTTCCTAGGTGTGGGGAGTATCCTACAATGTTCTGCAGCACCTGGGTTCCAATAGAACCACTGGCTTATTATCCCTGATTGTTTTCCCAGGCCGGCCTGCGAGGGAATGCTGCGCTTGCGCTGGAAAGCCATGTAGCAGCGAGTGACCCGAGATGGACTGTGGAGGTAATTAGCGGACATCTCCCTAACAGGGAAAAACCTGTGCCCCCAGCCATCTCTGTGGTGTGGGTCTCCAAACTACCCCCAAGCATAGCAGTGATCCAGAATCCTAAGTGTCTGGAAGTTCCTAAAAAAGACAGCAGCATCGTAGCTCTGATAAAATCACGTAGACTGTCATCCCTGGGTATAATCCAAGACCGGGATGCAAGGGAAAGTTGGGAGTTGGGCTTGAAAATGAAGAAGTCAATGTATCCCAATGGGCAGTGAAGGAATCTAGCCGACATCTCCCAACCTGGGAAAAACTGGATCCCCAGAAAAATGCCTGGAGTGTGGTTTACTACTCCATCACACACAGAAAGATGTGTTCTGTAATCCTGAGTGTTCGAAGGTTTCCAAATTTGTCAGCAGCGCATGTGTTCTAATAGCACCAGTAGAGACTTTTCCCTGTGTGTTTCCCCAGGCCGGGCTTCAAGGGAAACTTGGGGTTGGGATGGGAATCCAAGTAGTAGCGAGTGCCCCACGACGGTCTGTAGAGGTAATTAGCGGACTTCTAACTAAAAGGGAAAAACTTGTGCCCTCAGTCATGTGTGTGGAGTGGGGCTTCACAATTCCCCCAAGCAAAGAACTATTTGTTAATCCTCTGTCTGTGGAGGTTCCTCGAACAGACAGCAGCGCCGGGGTTCTGATAGAATCACTTAGTTTGTCATCCCTGGGTGTTTTCCTAACCCGGGCTGCAATGGAAAGATGGGAATAGGGCTGGAAAACGAAAAAAACAGAGTGCCTACCCATGGGCTATGGAGATACTTAGCCAACGACTCACAACCTGGTTACACCTGCACCCCAGAAACATGCATGGCGTGTGTTTTCCTACTCCATCACACACACAAAGAAGTGTTCTGTTACCCTGTGTATGGGGAGGTTTCTTCAAATTTCAGCAGCGCCTGGGTTCTAATAGAAATTTTAGCTAAATTTCCTGACTGCTTTCTCTGACTTGGTTGCAAGGGAAACTGGGGGATGGGATGTAATTCCAAGCAGGAACGATTACCTCCACATGGGCATTAATGGGAATAATCTGATCTCCCCCATCCTAGGAAAACCTGTACCCCAAGAAATATGCGTGGAGTTTTTAACATCTCAATCAGACACAAAACAGTGTTCTGTTATCCTGCGTGTGCGGAGCTTCCTACAACGGTCTGCAGTGACTGGGTTCCAATAGACCACTAGCTTATAAACTCTGTGTGTTTTCTAGGGTGGGCTGCGTGGGAAACTGGGGGTTCGGCTGGAAAGCTAAGTAGCCAGGATTGCCCAGAAATTGACTGTAGATGTAATTAGCGACATTCTCCCAGACAGAGAGAAACTGTGCCCCCAGGCATCTTGTGGTGTTGGTATCCACACCTACACCATGCAAAGCCATGTTCCGAAATTTTGAGTGTGTGTTGTACCTCCAACAGGCAGCAGAGCGGGGTTTCTTATAGAATCACTAATAATGTCATCCCAAGGTTTTTTCTTAGGCCAGGCTTTAAACGAAAGCTGGGATTTGGACTGGAAAGCGAAGAAGTATAGAGTGCCTCCCCATTGGAAGAGGAGGTAATTAGGCGACATCTCCCATCCTGGGAACAGTTGTACCCCCAGAAACATGCCTGGAGTGTATTTTCCTACACCATCACACACACAAAAATTTGTTCTGCTATCCTGAGTGTGGGGAGGATTCTACAAATTTCAGCAGCGCCTGTGTTCTGGTAGCATCAGTATTTTTTTTTCCGTGAGTGTTTTCACAGGCCTGTCTGCTAGGTAAAACTGTGGGCTTGGCTGTAATTCATAGCAGCATCAAGTTACTCCACATGAGAATTTGAGGTAATTTTCCGACGTCCCACAGCCTTGGAACACCTAAGCCCCATGATACATGCTTGGAGTTTTTTTACCCATCTCCATCAGACACACAAATGTTTCTTCTTTTATCCTACATGTGGGAAGGTTCCTACAACAGTAGGTAGAGACTGGGTTCCATTACAACCAATAACATACTTTCCCTGTGTGTTTCCCAGGCCGGACTGCGAGGGAAAGCTTGGGTTTGGGCTGGAAATTCATGTAGAAGCCAGTTCCCCGAGATGGACATTGGAGGTAATTAGCGGACTTGGCCCTAAAACGGAAAATCTTGGGCCCCAGCAATGAGTGTGCTGTGGGGCTTCAAAATTCGCACCAAGCAAATCCATGTTCCGGAATCCTGAGTGTTTGGAGGTTCCTCCAACATACAGCAGCGTCCTGGTTCTGATAGAAAGATTTAGTTTGTCATCCCTGGGTGTTTTCCACGGTCGGGCTGCAAGGGAATGCTAGGATTAGGGCTGGATATCGAAGAAGAAGAGAGTGCTTCCCCATGGGCATTGGAGGTGATTAGCCAACATTTCCCATCCTGCGAACACCTGCACCACAGAGACATGCCTTAATGTGTTTTCCTACTCCATCACACCCACAAAGATTTGTTCTGTATTCCTTAGTGTAGGGAGGTTTCTACAACTGTCAGGAGCGCCTTAGATCTTATAGATACTTTAGCTTTATTTCTCTGAGTGTTTTCACAGGCCGGGATGCGAGGGAACGCTGGGGTTTTGGCTGGAATCCAAGCAACTGCAAGGGACTACCCATGGACAGTGGATGTAAATATCCGAACTTCCACATACTATGAACGCCTATACATCTTGAAACATGCGTGGATTTATTTTACCCATCTAAATCAGACACTCAAAGTATTGTTCTGTTATTCTGAGAGTGGGGAGTTCCCTACAATTGTCAGCAGCACCTGGGTTCCAATAGAAACCTAGCTTATTATCACTGAGTGTTTTACAAGGCCGTGCTGCAAGAGAAAACTTGGGGATAGACTGAAAATCTAAGAAGCAGCGAGTGCCCGAAGATGCACTGTGGAGGTAATTAGCGGACTTCTCCCTAACAGGGACAAATCTGTGACCCCTTCCATCTGCGTGGATTGGGGTTCCACAACTCCCCACACTCAAAGACGTGTTCCAGAATCCTGAAGGTTTGGAGGTTCCTCCAACAGACCGCAAAGTCAGGGTTCTGATAGAATCACTTATTTGTCATGCATGGGTGTTTCACTTGTCCGGGCTGCAAGGGAAAGCTGGGAGTTGGGCTTGAATACGAAGAAGAAGACAGTGCCACCCCATGGGCACTGAAGGAATCTAGCCGACATCTCCCATCCTGGGAAAACCTGGATCCACAGAAAAATGCCTGGAGTGTGTTTTCCTACTCCATCACACACAGAAAGATATGTTCTGTTATCCTGATTTTTCGAAAGTTTCCATATTTGTCAGCAGTACATAGGTTCGAATAGCACCAATAGCTTCTTTTCCTTCTGTGTTACCCCAGGCCGTTTTGCAAGGGATAAATGTGTGTTGGGCTGGGAATCCAAGTAGCTACGAGTGCCCCGAGATGGACTATGGAGGTAATTAGCAGACTTGGCCCTAAAAGGGAAAAACTTGTGCCCCCAGGCATGTGTGTGAATTGGGGCTTCTAAACTCTTCCAAGCAAAGCCGTGTTTGGGAATCCTGTGTTTGTGGATTTTCCTACAACAGATGGCAGCACCGGGGTTTTGATAGAACCTTTAGCTACATTTTCTGATTGTTTTCTCAGGCTGGGATGCAAAGGAAACAGGGGGATGGGCTGGAAAGCCAAGCAGGAGCGAGTACTTCCCCATGGGCTGTAGTGGGATGTATCTGACCTCCCACAACCTAGGAACACCAGTAAACCCTGAAATATGTGTGGATCTTTTACCATCTCAATGAGACACAAAAAAATTTTTCTGTTATCCTGCGTGTGCGGAGGTTACTTCAACGGTCTGCAGTGCTTGTGTTCCAATAGAACCATTAACTTATTATCTCTGAAGTGTTTTCCAGGGCGGGCAGCGAGGGAAAGTTGGGGGTTCGGCTGGAAAGCCAAGTAGCAACGAGTGCCCAGAGATAGACTGTAGAGGTAATTAGCAGGCTTCTCATAAACAAGGAAATTCTGTGACCCCTGTCCTCTGTGTGGTGGGGGGCTCCACACCTCCCCCAAGCAAATTCTTGCTCCGGAATTTTGAGTCTTTGCTGTACCTCCAACAGACAGCAGCGCTGTGTTTCTGATGGAATCACTAACATTGTCATCCCTAGGTGTTTTCTTAGGCCAGGCTGTAAGGGAAATTTGGGAGATGGTCTGCAAAGCGAAGAAGTATAGATTGCTTCCCCATTGGCAGTGGAGGTAATTAGGCGACATCTCCAAACCTGGGAACAGCTGTACCCCCAGAAATATGCCTGGAGTGTAATTTTGTACACCATCACACACACAAAGATGTGTTCTGCTATCCTGAGTGTGGATAGGATTCTACAAATATCAGCAGCGCCTGGGTTCTAATAGTACCAGTATTTTCTTTTCCGTGAGTGTTTTCACACGCCTAGCTGTGAGGTAAACTGTGGGTTTGGCTGTAATTCGTAGCAGGAGCGAGAAACCCCCATGAGATTTTGAGGTAATTTTCCGACGTACCAGAGCCTTGGAACAACTGTGCCCCCTGAAACATGCGTGGAGTTTGTTTACCCATTTCCATCAGACACACAAAGGTTTCTGCTGCTATCCCAGATGTGGGAATGAGCCTACAACGATAGGTAGCGACTGGGTTCCAATACAACCAATAGCATATTATCCCTGAGTGTTTTCCCAGGCCGGGCTGAGAGGGAATTCTGGGGGTTGGGCTAGAAAGCCAAGCAGGATCGAGTCCCTCCCATGGGCATTGGAGGTTATTACCCGAACTCCCACTAACTAGGAACACCTTAACACCCTGAAACTCTCGTGGAGATTGTTTACAAAACTTCGAGACACACAAAGAAGTGTTCAAATTTCCTAGGTGTGGGGAGTATCCTACAATGTTCTGCAGCACCTGGGTTCCAATAGAACCACTGGCTTATTATCCCTGATTGTTTTCCCAGGCCGGCCTGCGAGGGAATGCTGCGCTTGCGCTGGAAAGCCATGTAGCAGCGAGTGACCCGAGATGGACTGTGGAGGTAATTAGCGGACATCTCCCTAACAGGGAAAAACCTGTGCCCCCAGCCATCTCTGTGGTGTGGGTCTCCAAACTACCCCCAAGCATAGCAGTGATCCAGAATCCTAAGTGTCTGGAAGTTCCTAAAAAAGACAGCAGCATCGTAGCTCTGATAAAATCACGTAGACTGTCATCCCTGGGTATAATCCAAGACCGGGATGCAAGGGAAAGTTGGGAGTTGGGCTTGAAAATGAAGAAGTCAGTGTATCCCAATGGGCAGTGAAGGAATCTAGCCGACATCTCCCAACCTGGGAAAAACTGGATCCCCAGAAAAATGCCTGGAGTGTGGTTTACTACTCCATCACACACAGAAAGATGTGTTCTGTAATCCTGAGTGTTCGAAGGTTTCCAAATTTGTCAGCAGCGCATGTGTTCTAATAGCACCAGTAGAGACTTTTCCCTGTGTGTTTCCCCAGGCCGGGCTTCAAGGGAAACTTGGGGTTGGGATGGGAATCCAAGTAGTAGCGAGTGCCCCACGACGGTCTGTAGAGGTAATTAGCGGACTTCTAACTAAAAGGGAAAAACTTGTGCCCTCAGTCATGTGTGTGGAGTGGGGCTTCACAATTCCCCCAAGCAAAGAACTATTTGTTAATCCTCTGTCTGTGGAGGTTCCTCGAACAGACAGCAGCGCCGGGGTTCTGATAGAATCACTTAGTTTGTCATCCCTGGGTGTTTTCCTAACCCGGGCTGCAATGGAAAGATGGGAATAGGGCTGGAAAACGAAAAAAACAGAGTGCCTACCCATGGGCTATGGAGATACTTAGCCAACGACTCACAACCTGGTTACACCTGCACCCCAGAAACATGCATGGCGTGTGTTTTCCTACTCCATCACACACACAAAGAAGTGTTCTGTTACCCTGTGTATGGGGAGGTTTCTTCAAATTTCAGCAGCGCCTGGGTTCTAATAGAAATTTTAGCTAAATTTCCTGACTGCTTTCTCTGACTTGGTTGCAAGGGAAACTGGGGGATGGGATGTAATTCCAAGCAGGAACGATTACCTCCACATGGGCATTAATGGGAATAATCTGATCTCCCCCATCCTAGGAAAACCTGTACCCCAAGAAATATGCGTGGAGTTTTTAACATCTCAATCAGACACAAAAGAGTGTTCTGTTATCCTGCGTGTGCGGAGCTTCCTACAACGGTCTGCAGTGACTGGGTTCCAATAGACCACTAGCTTATAAACTCTGTGTGTTTTCTAGGGTGGGCTGCGTGGGAAACTGGGGGTTCGGCTGGAAAGCTAAGTAGCCAGGATTGCCCAGAAATTGACTGTAGATGTAATTAGCGACATTCTCCCAGACAGAGAGAAACTGTGCCCCCAGGCATCTTGTGGTGTTGGTATCCACACCTACACCATGCAAAGCCATGTTCCGAAATTTTGAGTGTGTGTTGTACCTCCAACAGGCAGCAGAGCGGGGTTTCTTATAGAATCACTAATAATGTCATCCCAAGGTTTTTTCTTAGGCCAGGCTTTAAACGAAAGCTGGGATTTGGACTGGAAAGCGAAGAAGTATAGAGTGCCTCCCCATTGGAAGAGGAGGTAATTAGGCGACATCTCCCATCCTGGGAACAGTTGTACCCCCAGAAACATGCCTGGAGTGTATTTTCCTACACCATCACACACACAAAAATTTGTTCTGCTATCCTGAGTGTGGGGAGGATTCTACAAATTTCAGCAGCGCCTGTGTTCTGGTAGCATCAGTATTTTTTTTCCGTGAGTGTTTTCACAGGCCTGTCTGCTAGGTAAAACTGTGGGCTTGGCTGTAATTCATAGCAGCATCAAGTTACTCCACATGAGAATTTGAGGTAATTTTCCGACGTCCCACAGCCTTGGAACACCTAAGCCCCATGATACATGCTTGGAGTTTTTTTACCCATCTCCATCAGACACACAAATGTTTCTTCTTTTATCCTACATGTGGG
Organism: Camelus ferus; assembly: GCF_009834535.1. Classification (NCBI taxonomy): domain Eukaryota; kingdom Metazoa; phylum Chordata; class Mammalia; order Artiodactyla; family Camelidae; genus Camelus; species Camelus ferus. Next base: position 119,732,705 of record NC_045697.1, on the reverse strand, counting down.
AAGGTTCCTACAACAGTAGGTAGAGACTGGGTTCCATTACAACCAATAACATACTTTCCCTGTGTGTTTCCCAGGCCGGACTGCGAGGGAAAGCTTGGGTTTGGGCTGGAAATTCATGTAGAAGCCAGTTCCCCGAGATGGACATTGGAGGTAATTAGCGGACTTGGCCCTAAAACGGAAAATCTTGGGCCCCAGCAATGAGTGTGCTGTGGGGCTTCAAAATTCGCACCAAGCAAATCCATGTTCCGGAATCCTGAGTGTTTGGAGGTTCCTCCAACATACAGCAGCGTCCTGGTTCTGATAGAAAGATTTAGTTTGTCATTCCTGGGTGATTTCCACGGTCGGGCTGCAAGGGAATGCTAGGATTAGGGCTAGATATCGAAGAAGAAGAGAGTGCTTCCCCATGGGCAGTGGAAGGTGATTAGCCAACATTTCCCATCCTGCGAACACCTGCAACCACAGAGGACATGCCTTAATGTGTTTTCCTACTCCATCACACACACAAAGATTGTGTTCTGTATTCCTTAGAGTAGGGAGGTTTCTACAACTGTCATGATCGTCCTTAGATCTTATAGAAACTGTAGCTTTATTTCCCTGAGAGTTTTCACAGGCCGGGATGCGAGGGATCGCTGGGGTTTGGCTGGCAATCCAAGCAACTGCAAGGGACTCCCCATGGACAGTGGATGTAAATATCCGAATCTCCACATACCTAGGAACTCCTATACAATCTTGAAACATGCGTGGATTTAGTTTACCCATCTAAATCAGACACTCAAAGTATTGTTCTGTTATTCTGAGGGTGGGGAGTTTCCCTACAATTGTCATGCAGCACCTGGGTTCCAATAGAAACCTAGCTTATTATCACTGAGTGTTTTAAAAGGCCGGGCTGCAGAGGGAAATCTGGGAGATACACTGAAAATCTAAGAAGCAGCGAGTGCCCGAAGATGCACTGTGGAGGTAATTAGCGGACTTCTCCCTAAGAGGGACAAATCTGTGACCCCATCCATCTGCGTGGATTGGGGTTCCTCAACTCCCCACACTCAAAGACGTGCTCCAGAATCCTGTAGGTTTGGACGTTCCTCCAACAGACAGCAAAGCATGGGTTCTTATTAGAATCACTTATTTGTCATCCATGGGTGTTTCACTTGTCCGGGCTGCAAGGGAAAGCTGGGAGTTGGGCTTGAATATGAAGAAGAAGACAGTGCCACCCCATGGGCACTGAAGGAATCTAGCCGACATCTCCCAACCTGGGAAAATCCTGGATCCACATAAAATGCCTGGAGTGTGTTTTCCTACTCCATCACACACAGAAATATATGTTCTGTTAT
>NC_045697.1:119704999-119731277 GCF_009834535.1 Camelus ferus | reverse complement strand
TGTTATACTGAGTGTTCGAAGGTTTCCACAATTGTCACCAGGGCATGGGTTCGAATAGCACCAATAGATTTCTTTTCCCTATTGTTAACCCAGGCCGGGCTGCATGGGAAACATGGGGGTTTGGCTGGAATTCCAAGTAGCATCGGGTGCCCGAGATGGACTTTGGAGCTAATTAGCTGACTTCTTCCTAACAGGGATAAACTTGAGCCCCAGCCTTGTGTGTGGATAGGGGCTTCAAAATTCCCCCAAGCAAAGTCGTGTTTGGGAATCCTGTGTGTGTGGAGGTTCCTCCAAAAGACAGCAGCGCCGGGGTTCTTATAGAATCACTTAGTTTGTCATCCCTGGGTGTCACCCGTGCTGCAAGTGAAAGCTGGGAATAGGGCTGGAATACGAAGAAAAACAGAGTGCATCCCCATGGGTTGTGGAGATACTTAGCTAACGTCTCAAAACCTGGTTACACCTGCAACACAGAAACATGCATGGAGTGTGTTTTCCTACTCAATCACACACAGAAAGAAGTGTTCTGTTACCCTGTGTATGGGGAGGTTTCTACAACTGTCAGCAGCTTCTGGGTTCTAATAGAAACTTTAGCTAAATTTCCTGACTGTTTGCTCTGACTGGGTTGCAAGGGAAACTGGGGGATGGGATGGAAATCCAAGCAGGAGCGATTACCTCCCCATGGGCATTAATGGGAATAATCTGACCTCCCCCAACCTAGGAAAACCTGTACCCCCTGAAACATGCGTGGAGTTTTTACCATCTCAATCAGTCACAAAATAAGTGTTCTGTTATCCTGCGTGTGCGGAGCTTCCTACAACGGTCTGCAGTGCCTGGGTTCCAATAGAACCACTAGCTTATAATCTCTGAGTGTTTTCCAGGGCGGGCTGCGAGGGAAACTGGGGGTTCGGCTGGAAAGCCAATTAGCCAGGATGGCCAGATATTGACTGTAGAGGTTATTAGCGGACTACTCCCAGACAGATAGTAACTGTGCCCCCAGGCATCTTGTGGTGTTGGTCTCCATACCTCCACCAAGCAAAGACATGTTCCGGAATTTTGAGTGTGTGTTGTACCTCCAACAGGCAGCAGAGCGGGTGTTCTGATAGAATCGCTAATATTGTCATCCCTTGGTGTTTTCTTAGGCCGGGCTTCAAAGGAAAGCTGGGAGTTGGTCTGGAAATCGAAGAAGTATAGATTGCCTCCCCATTGGAAATGGAGGTAATTAGGCGACATCTCCAAACCTGGGAACAGCTGTACCCCCAGAAATATGCCTGGAGTGTATTTTCCTACACCAACACACACACAAAAATTTGTTCTGCTATCCTGAGTGTGGGGAGGATTCTACAACTTTCATCAGCGCCTGGGTTCTAGAAGCACCAGTGTTTTTTTTTCCGTTAGTGTTTTCACAGGCCTGGCTGCGAGGTAAACTGTGGGCTTGGCTGTAATTCGTAGCAGCAGTGAGTTACTCCCCATGAGAATTTGAGGTAATTTTCCGAAGTCCCACAGACTTGAAACACCTGAGCCCCTTGATACATGCTTTTAATTTGTTTACCCATTTCTCTCAGACACACAAAAGTTTCTTCATTATCCTAGTTGTGGGAAGGTTCCTACAACGGTAAGTAGAGACTGGGTTCCATTACAACCAATAAAATATATTTCCTGTGTGTTTTCCCAGGCCGGGATGAGAGGGAAAGCTTGGGTTTGGGCTGGAAATTCATGTAGAAGCCAGTTCCCCGAGATGGACTATGGAGGTAATTAGCGGACTTGGCCCTAAAACGGAAAATCTTGGGCCCCAGCATTGAGTGTGCTGTGGGGCTTCACAATTCGCACCAAGCAAATCCGTGTTCCGGAATCCTGAGTGTTTGGAGGTTTCTCCAACATACAGCAGCGCCCTGGTTCTGATAGAACGATTTAGTTTGTCATCCCTGGGTGTTTTCTATGGTCGGGCTGCAAGGGAATGCTAGGATTATGGCTGGATATCGAAGAAGAAGAGACTAGATCCCCATGGGCAGTGGAAGTAATTAGCCAACATTTCCCATCCTGCGAACACCTGAACCCAAGGGACATGCCTTACTTTGTTTTCCTACTCCATCACACACACAAAGATGTCTTCTGTTTTCCTTAGAGTAGGGAGTTTTCTACAACTGTCATGATCGTCTTAGTTCTTATAGAAACTCTAGCTTTTTTCCCTGAGAGTTTTCACAGGCCGGGATGCGAGGGAACACTGGGGGTTGGACTGGAATCCAAGCAACTGCAAGGGACTCCCCATGGACAGTGGATGTAAATATCCGACCTCCCACAACCTAGGAACTCCTATACAAACTGAAACATGCGTGGATTTAGTTTACCCATCTAAATCAGACACTCAAATTATTGTTCTGTTATTCTGAGGGTGGGGAGTTTCCTACAATTTTCTGCAGCACCTGGGTTCGAATAGAAACCTAGCTTATTATCACTGAGTGTTTTAAAAGGCCGGGCTGCGAGGGAAAACTGGGAGATACACTGAAAATCTAAGAAGCAGCGAGTGCCCCAAGATGCACTGTGGAGGAAATTAGTGGACTTCTCCCTAAGAGGGACAAATCTGTGACCCCATCCATCTGCGTGAATTGGGGTTCCTCAACTCCCCACACTCAAAGACGTGCTCCAGAATCCTGTAGGTTTGGAGGTTCCTCCAACAGACAGCAACGCCTGGGTTTTTATTGAATCACTTATTTGTCATCCATGGGTGTTTCACTTGTCCGGGCTGCAAGGGAAACCTGGGAGTTGGGCTTGAAAACGAAGAAGAAGACAGTGCCACCCCATGGGCACTGAAGGAATCTAGCCGACATCTCCCAACCTGGGAAATCCTGGATCCCCATAAAAATGCCTGGAGTGTGTTTTCCTACTCCATCACACACAGAAATATATGTTCTGTTATACTGAGTGTTCGAAGGTTTCCACAATTGTCACCAGGGCATGGGTTCGAATAGCACCAATAGATTCTTTTCCCTATTGTTAACCCAGGCCGGGCTGCATGGGAAACATGGGGGTTTGGATGGAATTCCAAGTAGCATCGGGTGCCCTAGATGGACTTTGGATCTAATTAGCGGACTTCTCCCTAACAGGGATAAACTTGAGCCCCAGCCTTGTGTGTGGATAGGGGCTTCAAAATTCCCCCAAGCAAAGTCGTGTTTGGGAATCCTGTGTGTGTGGAGGTTCCTCCAAAAGACAGCAGCGCCGGGGTTCTTATAGAATCACTTAGTTTGTCATCCCTGGGTGTCATCCGTGCTGCAAGTGAAAGCTGGGAATAGGGCTGGAATACGAAGAAAAACAGAGTGCATCCCCATGAGTTGTGGAGATACTTAGCCAACGTCTCATAACCTGGTTACACCTGCAACCAAGAAAAATGCATGGAGTGTGTTTTCCTACTCAATCACACACACAAAGAAGTGTTCTGTTACCCTGTGTATGGGGAAGTTTCTACAACTGTCAGCAGCTTCTGGGTTCTAATAGAAACTTTAGCTAAATTTCCTGACTGTTTGCTCTGACTGGGTTGCAAGGGAAACTGGGGGATGGGATGGAATTCCAAGCAGGAGCGATTACCTCCCCATGGGCATTAATGGGAATAATCTGACCTCCCCCAACCTAGGAAAAACTGTACCCCAAGAAATATGCGTGGAGTTTTTACCATCTCAATCAGTCACAAAATAAGTGTTCTGTTATCCTGCGTGTGCGGAGCTTCCTACAACGGTCTACAGTGCCTGGGTTCCAATAGAACCACTAGCTTATAATCTCTGAGTGTTTTCCAGGGCGGGTTGCGTGGGAAATTGGGGGTTCGGCTGGAAAGCCTAGTAGACAGGATTGCCCAGATATTGACTGTAGAGTTTATTAGCGGACTAATCCCAGACAGATAGTAACTGTGCCCCCAGGCATCTTGTGGTGTTGGTCTCCATACCTCCACCAAGCATAGACATGTTCCGGAATTTTGAGTGTGTGTTGTATCTCCAACAGACAGCAGGGCGGGTATTCTGATAGAATCGCTAATATTGTCATCCCTAGGTTTTTTCTTAGGCCGGGCTTCAAGGAAAACTGGGAGTTGGTCTGGAAAGCGAAGAAGTATAGAGTGCCTCCCCATTGGAAGTGGAGGTAATTAGGCGACATCTCCCATCCTGGGAAAAGCTGTAACACCAGAAATATGCCTGGGGTACATTTTCCTACACCATCACATGCACAAAAATTTGTTCTGCTATCCTGAGTGTGGGGAGGATTCTACAACATTCAGCTGCACCTGGGTTCTAGTAGCATCAGTATTTTGTTTTCTGTGAGTGTTTTCACAGGCCTGGCTGCGAGGAAAATCTTTGGGCTTGGCTGTAATTCGTAGCAGCAGCGAGTTACCCCCATGAGATTTTGAGGTAATTTTCCGACGTCCCACATTCTTGGAACACCTAAGCCCCCTGATATATGCTTGGAGTCTTTTACCCATCTCCATCAGACACACAAATGTTTCTTCTTTTATCCTATTTGTGGGAAGTTTCCTACAACGGTAGGTAGAGACTGGGTTCCATTACAACCAATAACATAATTTCCCTGTGTGTTTCCCAGGCCGGACTGGGAGGGAAAGCTTGGGTTTGGGCTGGAAATCCAAGTAGCAGCTAGTTCCCCGAGATGGACATTGGAGGTAATTAGCGGACTTGGCCTTCAAAGTGAAAATCTTGTGCCCCGGCAATGAGTGTGCTGTGGGGCTCCACAATTCGCAACAAGCAAATACGTTTTCCAGAATCCTGAGAGTTTGGGGGTTCCTCCAACATACAGCAGCGTCCTGGTTCTGATAGAAAGATTTAGTTTTTAATCCCTGGGTGTTTTCCACGGTCAGGATGCAAGGGAATCCTAGGATTAGGGCTAGATATCGAAGAAGAAGAGAGTGCTTCCCCATGGTCAGTGGAGGTAATTAGCCAACATTTCCCATCCTGCGAACACCTGCACCCCAGAGACATGCCTTACTGTGTTTTCCAACTCCATCACACACACCAAGATTTCTTCTGTATTCCTTAGTGTAGGGAGGTTTCTACAACTGTCAGGAGCGCCTTTGTTTTTATAGAAACTGTAGATTTTTTCCCTGAGTGTTTTCACAGGCCGGGATGTGAGGGAATTCTGGGTGTTGGGCTGGAATCCAAGCAACTGCAAGGGACACCCCATGGACATTGGATGTAATTATCCAACCTCCCACAACCTAGGAACGCCTATACAACATGAAACATGCGTGGATTTAGTTTACCCATCTAAATCAGACTCTCAAAGTATTGTTCTGTTATTCTGAGTGTGGGGTGGTTCCTACAATTGTCTGCAGAACCTGGGTTCCAATGGAATCCTAGCTTATTATCACTGTGTATTTTTCAAGCCCAGGCTGTGAGTGAAAACTGGGGGATATACTGAAAATCTAAGAAGCAGCGAGTGCCCCAAGATGCACTGTGGAGGTAATTAGCGGACTTCTCCCTAACAGGGAGAAATCTGTGACCCCATCCATCTGCGTGGATTGGGGTTCCACAACTCCCCACACTCAAAGACGTGTTCCAGAATCCTGAAAGTTTGGAGGTTCCTCCAACAGACAGCAAAGCCGGGGTTCTTATAGAATCACTTATTTGTCATCCATGGGTGTTTCACTTGTCCGGGCTGCAAGGGAAAGCTGGGAGTTGGGCTTGAAAACGAAGAAGAAGACAGTGACACCCCATGGGCACTGAAGGAATCTAGCCGACATCTCCCATCCTGGGAAAACCTGGATCCCCAGAAAAATGCCTGGAGTGTGTTTTCCTACTCCATCACACACAGAAAGATATGTTCTGTTATCCTGATTTTTCGAAGGTTTCCATATTTGTCAGCAGTACATGGGTTCGAATAGCACCAATAGCTTCTTTTCCTTCTGTGTTACCCCAGGCCGTTTTGCAAGGGATAAATGTGTGTTGGGCTGGGAATCCAAGTAGCTACGAGTGCCCCGAGATGGACTATGGAGTTAATTAGCGGACTTGGCCCTAAAAGGGAAAAACTTGTGCCCCCAGGCATGTGTGTGAATTGGGGCTTCTAAACTCTTCCAAGCAAAGCCGTGTTTGGGAATCCTGTGTTTGTGGATTTTCCTACAACAGATGGCAGCACCGGGGTTTTGATAGAACCTTTAGCTACATTTTCTGATTGTTTTCTCAGGCTGGGATGCAAAGGAAACAGGGGGATGGGCTGGAAAGACAAGCAGGAGCGAGTACTTCCCCATGGGCTGTAGTGGGATGTATCTGACCTCCCACAACCTAGGAACACCAGTAAACCCTGAAATATGTGTGGATCTTTTACCATCTCAATGAGACACAAAAAAATTTTTCTGTTATCCTGCGTGTGCGGAGGTTACTTCAACGGTCTGCAGTGCTTGTGTTCCAATAGAACCATTAACTTATTATCTCTGAAGTGTTTTCCAGGGCGGGCAGCGAGGGAAAGTTGGGGGTTCGGCTGGAAAGCCAAGTAGCAACGAGTGCCCAGAGATAGACTGTAGAGGTAATTAGCAGACTTCTCATAAACAAGGAAATTCTGTGACCCCTGTCCTCTGTGTGGTGGGGGGCTCCACACCTCCCCCAAGCAAATTCTTGCTCCGGAATTTTGAGTCTTTGCTGTACCTCCAACAGACAGCAGCGCCGTGTTTCTGATAGAATCACTAACATTGTCATCCCTAGGTGTTTTCTTAGGCCAGGCTGTAAGGGAAATTTGGGAGATGGTCTGCAAAGCGAAGAAGTATAGATTGCCTCCCCAGTGGCAGTGGAGGTAATTAGACGACATCTCCAAACCTAGGATCAGCTGAACCCCCAGGAATATGCCTGGAGTGTATTTTCCTACACCATCACACACACAAAGATGTGTTCTGCTATCCTGAGTATGGGGAGGATTCTACAAATATCAGCAGCGCCTGGGTTCTAATAGCACCATTATTTTCTTTTCCGTTAGTGTTTTTACACGCTTAGCTGCGAGGTAAAGCTGTGGGTTTGGCTGTAATTCGTAGCAGCAGCGAGATAGGCCCCATGAGTATTTGAGGTAATTTTCCGACGTCCCACATCCTTGGAACAACTGTGCCCCCTGAAACATGCGTGGAGTTTGTTTACCCATCTGCATCAGACACACAAAGTTTTCTGCTGCTATCGCAATTGGGGGAAGGACCCTACAACTTTAGGTAGCGACTGGGTTCCAATACAACCAATAGCATATTATCCCTGAGTGTTTTCCTAGGCCGGGCTGAGAGGGAATGCTGGGGGTTGGGCTGGAAAGCCAAGAAGGAGCGAGTGCCTCCCCATGGGCATTGGAGGTTATTACCCGAACTCCCACTAACTAGGAACATCTTAACCCCCTGAAACACGCGTGGAGTTTGTTTACCAAACTGCATGAGACCCACAAACTAGTGTTCTAATTTCCTGTGTGTGGGGAGTTTCCTACAGTGTTCTGCAGCACCTGGGTTCCATTAGAACCACTTGCTTATTATCCCTGACTGTTTTCCCAGGCCGGCCTGCGAGGAAATGCTGCGCTTGCGCTGGAAAGCCATGTAGCAGCGAGTGACCCGAGATGGACTGTGGAGATAATTAGCGGACATCTCCCTAACAGGGAAAAACCTGTGCCCCCTTCCATCTCTGTGGTGTGGGTCTCCAATGCTACCCCCAAGCATAGCAGTGATCCAGAATCCTAAGTGTCTGGAAGTTCCTAGAAAAGACAGCAGGCTCTTAGCTCTGATAAAATCACTTAGAGTGTCATCCCTGGGTATAATCCAAGACCGGGCTGCAAGGGAAAGTTGGGAGTTGGGCTTGAAAACGAAGAAGTCAATGTATCCCCATGGGCAGTGAAGGAATCTAGACGACATCTCCCAACCTGGGAAAAACTGGATCCCCAGAAAAATTCCTGGAGTGTGTTTTACTTACTCCATCACACACAGAAAGATATGTTCTGTTATCCTGAGTTTTCGAAGGTTTCCACAATTTTCAGCAGCGCATGTGTTCTAATAGCACCAGTAGATACTTTTCCCTGTGTGTTTCCCCAGGGCGCGCTGCAAGGGAAACTTGTGGGTTGGGATGGAATCCAAGTAGCAGCGAGTGCCCCACGATGTTCTGTAGAGGTAATTAGCGGACTTCTACCTAACAGGGAAAAACTTGTGCCCTCAGTCATGTGTGTGGAGTGTTGCTTCACAATTCCCACAAGCAAAGACGTGTTTGTTAATCCTTGTGTGTGGAGGTTCCTCGAACAGACAGCAGCGCCGGGGTTCTGATAGAATCACTTAGTTTGTCATCCCTGGGTGTTTTCCTAACCCGGGCTGCAAGGGAAACCTGGGAGTAGGGCTGGAAAACGAAGTAAAACAGAGTGCCTACTAATGGGCTGTAGAGATACTTAGCCAACGACTCACAACCTGGTTACACCTGCACCCCAGAAAAATGCATGGCGTGTGTTTTCCTACTCCATCACACACACAAAGAAGTGTTCTGTTACCCTGTGTATGGGGAGGTTTCTACAACTGTCAGCAGCGCCGTGGTTCTAATAGAAACTTTAGCTAAATTTCCTGACAGCTTTCTCTGACTGGGTTGCAAGGGAAACTGGGGGATGGGATGGAAATCCAAGCAGGAGCGATTACCTCCCCATGGGCATTAATGGGAATAATCTGATCTCCCCCATCCTAGGAAAACCTGTACCCCCTGAAAAATGTGTGGAGTTTTTAACATCTCAATCAGACACAAAATATTGTTCTGTTATCCTGCGTGTGTGGAGCTTCCTACAACGGTCTGCAGTGCCTGGTTTCCAATAGAACCACTCGCTTATAAACTCTGTGTGTTTCCCAGGGCGGGCTGCGAGGGAAACTGGGGGTTCGCTGGAAAGCCAAGTAGACAGGATTGCCCAGAAATTGACTGTAGAGGTAATTAGCGGACTTCTCACAGACAGAGAGAAACTGTGCCCCCAGGCATCTTGTGGTGTTGGTCTCCACACCTCCACCAAGCAAAGCCATGTTCCGGAATTTTGAGTGTGTGCTGTACCTCCAACAGGCAGCAGAGCGGTGTTTCTTATAGAATCACTAATATTGTCATCCCTAGGTTTTTTCTTAGGCCGGGATTCAAAGGAAAACTGGGAGTTGGTCTGGAAAGCGAAGAAGTATAGAGTGCCTCCCCATTGGAAGTGGAGGTAATTAGGCGACATCTCCCATCCTGGGAACAGCTGTAACACCAGAAATATGCCTGGGATGTATTTTCCTACACCATCACATACACAAAAATTTGTTCTGCTATCCTGAGTGTGGGGAGGATTCTACAACATTCAGCTGCGCCTGGGTTCTAGTAGCATCAGTATTTTGTTTTCCGTGAGTGTTTTCACAGGCCTGGCTGCGAGGAAAATCTGTGGGCTTGGCTGTAATTCGTAGCAGCAGCGAGTTACTCCCCATGAGACTTTGAGGTAATTTTCCGACGTCCCACAGGCTTGGAACACCTAAGCCCCCTGATAAATGCTTGGAGTTTTTTACCCATCTCCATCAGACACACAAATGTTTCTTCTTTTATCCTATTTGTGGGAAGTTTCCTACAACGGTAGGTAGAGACTGGGTTCCATTACAACCAATAACATACTTTCCCTGTGTGTTTCCCAGGCCGGACTGCGAGGGAAAGCTTGGGTTTGGGCTGGAAATCAAGTAGCAGCTAGTTCCCCGAGATGGACTATGGAGGGAATTAGCGGACTTGGCCTTCAAAGGGAAAATCTTGTGCCCCGGCAATGAGTGTGCTGTGGGGCTCCACAATTCGCAACAAGCAAATACGTGTTCCAGAATCCTGAGAGTTTGGAGGTTCCTCCAACATACAGCAGCGTCCTGGTTCTGATAGAAAGATTTAGTTTTTAATCCCTGGGTGTTTTCCACGGTCGGGCTGCAAGGAAATCCTAGGATTAGGGCTAGATATCGAAGAAGAAGAGAGTGCTTCCCCATGGGCAGTGGAGGTAATTAGCCAACATTTCCCATCCTGCGAACACCTGCACCCCAGTGACATGCCTTACTGTGTTTTCCAACTCCATCACACACACCAAGATTTGTTCTGTTTTCCTTAGTGTAGGGAGGTTTCTACAACTGTCAGGAGCGCCTTTGTTCTTATAGAAACTGTAGATTTTTTCCCTGAGTGTTTTCACAGGCCGGGATGTGAGGGAATTCTGGGTGTTGGGCTGGAATCCAAGCAACTGCAAGGGACACCCCATGGACAGTGGGTGTAATTATCCAAACTCCCACAACCTAGGAACGCCTATACAACATGAAACATGCGTGGATTTAGTTTACCCATCTAAATCAGACACTCAAAGTATTGTTCTGTTATTCTGAGTGTGGGGTGGTTCCTACAATTGTCTGCAGAACCTGGGTTCCAATGGAATCCTAGCTTATTATCACTGTGTATTTCACAAGGCCGGGCTGTGAGTGAAAACTGGGGGATATACTGAAAATCTAAGAAGCAGCGAGTGCCCCAAGATGCACTGTGGAGGTAATTAGCGGACTTCTCCCTAACAGGGAGAAATCTGTGACCCCATCCATCTGCGTGGATTGGGGTTCCACAACTCCCCACACTCAAAGACGTGTTCCAGAATCCTGAAAGTTTGGAGGTTCCTCCAACAGACCGCAAAGTCAGGGTTCTGATAGAATCACTTATTTGTCATGCATGGGTGTTTCACTTGTCCGGGCTGCAAGGGAAAGCTGGGAGTTGGGCTTGAATACGAAGAAGAAGACAGTGCCACCCCATGGGCACTGAAGGAATCTAGCCGACATCTCCCATCCTGGGAAAACCTGGATCCACAGAAAAATGCCTGGAGTGTGTTTTCCTACTCCATCACACACAGAAAGATATGTTCTGTTATCCTGATTTTTCGAAAGTTTCCATATTTGTCAGCAGTACATAGGTTCGAATAGCACCAATAGCTTCTTTTCCTTCTGTGTTACCCCAGGCCGTTTTGCAAGGGATAAATGTGTGTTGGGCTGGGAATCCAAGTAGCTACGAGTGCCCCGAGATGGACTATGGAGGTAATTAGCAGACTTGGCCCTAAAAGGGAAAAACTTGTGCCCCCAGGCATGTGTGTGAATTGGGGCTTCTAAACTCTTCCAAGCAAAGCCGTGTTTGGGAATCCTGTGTTTGTGGATTTTCCTACAACAGATGGCAGCACCGGGGTTTTGATAGAACCTTTAGCTACATTTTCTGATTGTTTTCTCAGGCTGGGATGCAAAGGAAACAGGGGGATGGGCTGGAAAGCCAAGCAGGAGCGAGTACTTCCCCATGGGCTGTAGTGGGATGTATCTGACCTCCCACAACCTAGGAACACCAGTAAACCCTGAAATATGTGTGGATCTTTTACCATCTCAATGAGACACAAAAAAATTTTTCTGTTATCCTGCGTGTGCGGAGGTTACTTCAACGGTCTGCAGTGCTTGTGTTCCAATAGAACCATTAACTTATTATCTCTGAAGTGTTTTCCAGGGCGGGCAGCGAGGGAAAGTTGGGGGTTCGGCTGGAAAGCCAAGTAGCAACGAGTGCCCAGAGATAGACTGTAGAGGTAATTAGCAGACTTCTCATAAACAAGGAAATTCTGTGACCCCTGTCCTCTGTGTGGTGGGGGGCTCCACACCTCCCCCAAGCAAATTCTTGCTCCGGAATTTTGAGTCTTTGTTGTACCTCCAACAGACAGCAGCGCTGTGTTTCTGATGGAATCACTAACATTGTCATCCCTAGGTGTTTTCTTAGGCCAGGCTGTAAGGGAAATTTGGGAGATGGTCTGCAAAGCGAAGAAGTATAGATTGCTTCCCCATTGGCAGTGGAGGTAATTAGGCGACATCTCCAAACCTGGGAACAGCTGTACCCCCAGAAATATGCCTGGAGTGTAATTTTGTACACCATCACACACACAAAGATGTGTTCTGCTATCCTGAGTGTGGATAGGATTCTACAAATATCAGCAGCGCCTGGGTTCTAATAGTACCAGTATTTTCTTTTCCGTGAGTGTTTTCACACGCCTAGCTGTGAGGTAAACTGTGGGTTTGGCTGTAATTCGTAGCAGGAGCGAGAAACCCCCATGAGATTTTGAGGTAATTTTCCGACGTACCAGAGCCTTGGAACAACTGTGCCCCCTGAAACATGCGTGGAGTTTGTTTACCCATTTCCATCAGACACACAAAGGTTTCTGCTGCTATCCCAGATGTGGGAATGAGCCTACAACGATAGGTAGCGACTGGGTTCCAATACAACCAATAGCATATTATCCCTGAGTGTTTTCCCAGGCCGGGCTGAGAGGGAATTCTGGGGGTTGGGCTAGAAAGCCAAGCAGGATCGAGTCCCTCCCATGGGCATTGGAGGTTATTACCCGAACTCCCACTAACTAGGAACACCTTAACACCCTGAAACACTCGTGGAGATTGTTTACAAAACTTCGAGACACACAAAGAAGTGTTCAAATTTCCTAGGTGTGGGGAGTATCCTACAATGTTCTGCAGCACCTGGGTTCCAATAGAACCACTGGCTTATTATCCCTGATTGTTTTCCCAGGCCGGCCTGCGAGGGAATGCTGCGCTTGCGCTGGAAAGCCATGTAGCAGCGAGTGACCCGAGATGGACTGTGGAGGTAATTAGCGGACATCTCCCTAACAGGGAAAAACCTGTGCCCCCAGCCATCTCTGTGGTGTGGGTCTCCAAACTACCCCCAAGCATAGCAGTGATCCAGAATCCTAAGTGTCTGGAAGTTCCTAAAAAAGACAGCAGCATCGTAGCTCTGATAAAATCACGTAGACTGTCATCCCTGGGTATAATCCAAGACCGGGATGCAAGGGAAAGTTGGGAGTTGGGCTTGAAAATGAAGAAGTCAATGTATCCCAATGGGCAGTGAAGGAATCTAGCCGACATCTCCCAACCTGGGAAAAACTGGATCCCCAGAAAAATGCCTGGAGTGTGGTTTACTACTCCATCACACACAGAAAGATGTGTTCTGTAATCCTGAGTGTTCGAAGGTTTCCAAATTTGTCAGCAGCGCATGTGTTCTAATAGCACCAGTAGAGACTTTTCCCTGTGTGTTTCCCCAGGCCGGGCTTCAAGGGAAACTTGGGGTTGGGATGGGAATCCAAGTAGTAGCGAGTGCCCCACGACGGTCTGTAGAGGTAATTAGCGGACTTCTAACTAAAAGGGAAAAACTTGTGCCCTCAGTCATGTGTGTGGAGTGGGGCTTCACAATTCCCCCAAGCAAAGAACTATTTGTTAATCCTCTGTCTGTGGAGGTTCCTCGAACAGACAGCAGCGCCGGGGTTCTGATAGAATCACTTAGTTTGTCATCCCTGGGTGTTTTCCTAACCCGGGCTGCAATGGAAAGATGGGAATAGGGCTGGAAAACGAAAAAAACAGAGTGCCTACCCATGGGCTATGGAGATACTTAGCCAACGACTCACAACCTGGTTACACCTGCACCCCAGAAACATGCATGGCGTGTGTTTTCCTACTCCATCACACACACAAAGAAGTGTTCTGTTACCCTGTGTATGGGGAGGTTTCTTCAAATTTCAGCAGCGCCTGGGTTCTAATAGAAATTTTAGCTAAATTTCCTGACTGCTTTCTCTGACTTGGTTGCAAGGGAAACTGGGGGATGGGATGTAATTCCAAGCAGGAACGATTACCTCCACATGGGCATTAATGGGAATAATCTGATCTCCCCCATCCTAGGAAAACCTGTACCCCAAGAAATATGCGTGGAGTTTTTAACATCTCAATCAGACACAAAACAGTGTTCTGTTATCCTGCGTGTGCGGAGCTTCCTACAACGGTCTGCAGTGACTGGGTTCCAATAGACCACTAGCTTATAAACTCTGTGTGTTTTCTAGGGCGGGCTGCGTGGGAAACTGGGGGTTCGGCTGGAAAGCTAAGTAGCCAGGATTGCCCAGAAATTGACTGTAGATGTAATTAGCGACATTCTCCCAGACAGAGAGAAACTGTGCCCCCAGGCATCTTGTGGTGTTGGTATCCACACCTACACCATGCAAAGCCATGTTCCGAAATTTTGAGTGTGTGTTGTACCTCCAACAGGCAGCAGAGCGGGGTTTCTTATAGAATCACTAATAATGTCATCCCAAGGTTTTTTCTTAGGCCAGGCTTTAAACGAAAGCTGGGATTTGGACTGGAAAGCGAAGAAGTATAGAGTGCCTCCCCATTGGAAGAGGAGGTAATTAGGCGACATCTCCCATCCTGGGAACAGTTGTACCCCCAGAAACATGCCTGGAGTGTATTTTCCTACACCATCACACACACAAAAATTTGTTCTGCTATCCTGAGTGTGGGGAGGATTCTACAAATTTCAGCAGCGCCTGTGTTCTGGTAGCATCAGTATTTTTTTTTCCGTGAGTGTTTTCACAGGCCTGTCTGCTAGGTAAAACTGTGGGCTTGGCTGTAATTCATAGCAGCATCGAGTTACTCCACATGAGAATTTGAGGTAATTTTCCGACGTCCCACAGCCTTGGAACACCTAAGCCCCATGATACATGCTTGGAGTATTTTTACCCATCTCCATCAGACACACAAAAGTTTCTTCTTTTACCCTACATGTGGGAAGGTTCCTACAACAGTAGGTAGAGACTGGGTTCCATTACAACCAATAACATACTTTCCCTGTGTGTTTCCCAGGCCGGACTGCGAGGGAAAGCTTGGGTTTGGGCTGGAAATTCATGTAGAAGCCAGTTCCCCGAGATGGACATTGGAGGTAATTAGCGGACTTGGCCTTAAAAGGGAAAATCTTGGGCCCCAGCAATGAGTGTGCTGTGGGGCTTCACAATTCCCAACAAGCAAATCCGTGTTCAGGAATCCTGAGAGTTTGGAGGTTCCTCCAACATACAGCAGCGTCCCTGGTTCTGATAGAATGATTTAGTTTGTCATCCCTGGGTGTTTTCCACGGTCGGGCTGCAAGGGAATCCTAGGATAGGGCTAGATATCGAAGAAGAAGAGAGAGCTTCCCCATGGGCATTGGAAGTAATTAGCCAACATTTCCCATCCTGCGAACACCTGAACCCAAGGGACATGCCTTACTGTGTTTTCCTACTCCATCACACACACAAAGATTGTGTTCTGTTTTCCTTAGAGTAGGGAGTTTTCTACAACTGTCATGATCGTCTTAGTTCTTATAGAAACTGTAGCTTTTTTTCCCTGAGAGTTTTCACAGGCCGGGATGCGAGGGAACGCTGGGGGTTGGGCTGGAATCCAAGCAACTGCAAGGGACTCCCCATGGACAGTGGATGTAAATATCCGAACTCCCACAACCTAGGAACTCCTATACAAACTGAAACATGCGTGGATTTAGTTTACCCATCTAAATCAGACACTCAAATTATTGTTCTGTTATTCTGAGGGTGGGGAGTTTCCTACAATTGTCTGCAGCACCTGGGTTCCAATAGAAACCTAGCTTATTATCACTGAGTGTTTTAAAAGGCCGGGCTGCGAGGGAAAACTGGGAGATACACTGAAAATCTAAGAAGCAGCGAGTGCCCCAAGATGCACTGTGGAGGAAATTAGCGGACTTCTCCCTAAGAGGGACAAATCTGTGACCCCATCCATCTGCGTGGATTGGGGTTCCTCAACTCCCCACACTCAAAGACGTGCTCCAGAATCCTGTAGGTTTGGAGGTTCCTCCAACAGACAGCAACGCCTGGGTTCTTATTGAATCACTTATTTGTCATCCATGGGTGTTTCACTTGTCCGGGCTGCAAGGGAAAGCTGGGAGTTGGGCTTGAAAACGAAGAAGAAGACAGTGCCAGCCCATGGGCACTGAAGGAATCTAGCCGACATCTCCCAACCTGGGAAATCCTGGATCCCCATAAAAATGCCTGGAGTGTGTTTTCCTACTCCATCACACACAGAAATATATGTTCTGTTATACTGAGTGTTCGAAGGTTTCCACAATTGTCAGCAGGGCATGGGTTCGAATAGCACCAATAGCTTCTTTTCCCTATTGTTAACCCAGGCCGGGCTGCATGGGAAACATGGGGGTTTGGCTGGAATTCCAAGTAGCATCGGGTGCCCGAGATGGACTTTGGAGCTAATTAGCGGACTTCTCCCTAACAGGGATAAACTTGAGCCCCAGCCTTGTGTGTGGATAGGGGCTTCAAAATTCCCCCAAGCAAAGTCGTGTTTGGGAATCCTGTGTGTGTGGAGGTTCCTCCAAAAGACAGCAGCGCCGGGGTTCTTATAGAATCACTTAGTTTGTCATCCCTGGGTGTCACCCGTGCTGCAAGTGAAAGCTGGGAATAGGGCTGGAATACGAAGAAAAACAGAGTGCATCCCCATGGGTTGTGGAGATACTTAGCCAACGTCTCACAACCTGGTTACACCTGCAACCCAGAAACATGCATGGAGTGTGTTTTCCTACTCAATCACACACACAAAGAAGTGTTCTGTTACCCTGTGTATGGGGAAGTTTCTACAACTGTCAGCAGCTTCTGGGTTCTAATAGAAACTTTAGCTAAATTTCCTGACTGTTTGCTCTGACTGGGTTGCAAGGGAAACTGGGGGATGGGATGGAAATCCAAGCAGGAGCGATTACCTCCCCATGGGCATTAATGGGAATAATCTGACCTCCCCCAACCTAGGAAAACCTGTACCCCCTGAAACATGCGTGGAGTTTTTACCATCTCAATCAGTCACAAAATAAGTGTTCTGTTATCCTGCGTGTGCGGAGCTTCCTACAACGGTCTGCAGTGCCTGGGTTCCAATAGAACCACTAGCTTATAATCTCTGAGTGTTTTCCAGGGCGGGCTGCGAGGGAAACTGGGGGTTCGGCTGGAAAGCCAAGTAGACAGGATTGCCCAGATATTGACTGTAGAGGTTATTAGCGGACTACTCCCAGACAGATAGTAACTGTGCCCCCAGGCATCTTGTGGTGTTGGTCTCCATACCTCCACCAAGCAAAGACATGTTCCGGAATTTTGAGTGTGTGTTGTACCTCCAACAGGCAGCAGAGGCGGGTGTTCTGATAGAATCGCTAATATTGTCATCCCTAGGTGTTTTCTTAGGCCGGGCTTCAAAGGAAAGCTGGGAGTTGGTCTGGAAAGCGAAGAAGTATAGATTGCCTCCCCATTGGAAGTGGAGGTAATTAGGCGACATCTCCAACCTGGGAACAGCTGTACCCCAGAAATATGCCTGGAGTGTATTTTCCTACACCAACACACACACAAAAATTTGTTCTGCTATCCTGAGTGTGGGGAGGATTCTACAACTTTCAGCAGCGCCTGGGTTCTAGAAGCACCAGTGTTTTGTTTTCCGTTAGTGTTTTCACAGGCCTGGCTGCGAGGTAAACTGTGGGCTTGGCTGTAATTCGTAGCAGCAGCGAGTTACTCCCCATGAGAATTTGAGGTAATTTTCCGAAGTCCCACAGACTTGAAACACCTAAGCCCCCTGATACATGCTTTTAATTTGTTTACCCATTTCTCTCAGACACACAAAAGTTTCTTCCTTATCCTAGTTGTGGGAAGGTTCCTACAACGGTAAGTAGAGACTGGGTTCCATTACAACCAATAAAATATTTTCCCTGTGTGTTTTCCCAGGCCGGGATGAGAGGGAAAGCTTGGGTTTGGGCTGGAAATCCAAGTAGCAGCGAGTGCCCCGAGATGGACTATGGAGGTAATTAGCGGACTTGGCCCTAAAACGGAAAATCTTGGGCCCCAGCAATGAGTGTGCTGTGGGGCTTCACAATTCGCACCAAGCAAATCCGTGTTCCGGAATCCTGAGTGTTTGGAGGTTTCTCCAACATACAGCAGCGCCCTGGTTCTGATAGAACGATTTAGTTTGTCATCCCTGGGTGTTTTCCATGGTCGGGCTGCAAGGGAATGCTAGGATTATGGCTGGATATCGAAGAAGAAGAGACTAGATCCCCATGGGCAGTGGAAGTAATTAGCCAACATTTCCCATCCTGCGAACACCTGAACCCAAGGGACATGCCTTACTTTGTTTTCCTACTCCATCACACACACAAAGATGTGTTCTGTTTTCCTTAGAGTAGGGAGTTTTCTACAACTGTCATGATCGTCTTAGTTCTTATAGAAACTGTAGCTTTTTTCCCTGAGAGTTTTCACAGGCCGGGATGCGAGGGAACGCTGGGGGTTGGGCTGGAATCCAAGCAACTGCAAGGGACTCCCCATGGACAGTGGATGTAAATATCCGACCTCCCACAACCTAGGAACTCCTATACAAACTGAAACATGCGTGGATTTAGTTTACCCATCTAAATCAGACACTCAAATTATTGTTCTGTTATTCTGAGGGTGGGGAGTTTCGTACAATTGTCTGCAGCACCTGGGTTCCAATAGAAACCTAGCTTATTATCACTGAGTGTTTTAAAGGCCGGGCTGCGAGGGAAAACTGGGAGATACACTGAAAATCTAAGAAGCAGCGAGTGCCCCAAGATGCACTGTGGAGGAAATTAGCGGACTTCTCCCTAAGAGGGACAAATCTGTGACCCCATCCATCTGCGTGAATTGGGGTTCCTCAACTCCCCACACTCAAAGACGTGCTCCAGAATCCTGTAGGTTTGGAGGTTCCTCCAACAGACAGCAACGCCTGGGTTCTTATAGAATCACTTATTTGTCATCCATGGGTGTTTCACTTGTCCGGGCTGCAAGGGAAAGCTGGGAGTTGGGCTTGAAAACGAAGAAGAAGACAGTGCCACCCCATGGGCACTGAAGGAATCTAGCCGACATCTCCCAACCTGGGAAATCCTGGATCCCCATAAAAATGCCTGGAGTGTGTTTTCCTACTCCATCACACACAGAAATATATGTTCTGTTATACTGAGTGTTCGAAGGTTTCCACAATTGTCAGCAGGGCATGGGTTCGAATAGCACCAATAGATTCTTTTCCCTATTTTTAACCCAGGCCGGGCTGCATGGGAAACATGGGGGTTTGGATGGAATTCCAAGTAGCATCGGGTGCCCGAGATGGACTTTGGATCTAATTAGCGGACTTCTCCCTAACAGGGATAAACTTGAGCCCCAGCCTTGTGTGTGGATAGGGGCTTCAAAATTCCCCCAAGCAAAGTCGTGTTTGGGATCCTGTGTGTGTGGAGGTTCCTCCAAAAGACAGCAGCGCCGGGGTTCTTATAGAATCACTTAGTTTGTCATCCCTGGGTGTCATCCGTGCTGCAAGTGAAAGCTGGGAATAGGGCTGGAATACGAAGAAAAACAGAGTGCATCCCCATGGAGTTGTGGAGATACTTAGCCAACGTCTCATAACCTGGTTACACCTGCAACCCAGAAACATGCATGGAGTGTGTTTTCCTACTCAATCACACACACAAAGAAGTGTTCTGTTACCCTGTGTATGGGGAAGTTTCTACAACTGTCAGCAGCTTCTGGGTTCTAATAGAAACTTTAGCTAAATTTCCTGACTGTTTGCTCTGACTGGGTTGCAAGGGAAACTGGGGGATGGGATGGAATCCAAGCAGGAGCGATTACCTCCCCATGGGCATTAATGGGAATAATCTGACCTCCCCCAACCTAGGAAAAACTGTACCCCCTAGAAACATGCGTGGAGTTTTTACCATCTCAATCAGTCACAAAATAAGTGTTCTGTTATCCTGCGTGCGCGGAGCTTCCTACAACGGTCTGCAGTGCCTGGGTTCCAATAGAACCACTAGCTTATAATCTCTGAGTGTTTTCCAGGGCGGGCTGCGAGGGAAACTGGGGGTTCGGCTGGAAAGCCATAAGTAGACAGGATTGCCCAGATATTGACTGTAGAGGTTATTAGCGGACTAATCCCAGACAGATAGTAACTGTGCCCCCAGGCATCTTGTGGTGTTGGTCTCCATACCTCCACCAAGGCAAGACATGTTCCGGAATTTTGAGTGTGTGTTGTATCTCCAACAGGCAGCAGGGCGGGTTTTCTGATAGAATCGCTAATATTGTCATCCCTAGGTGTTTTCTTAGGCCGGGCTTCAAGGAAAACTGGGAGTTGGTCTGGAAAGCGAAGAAGTATAGAGTGCCTCCCCAATGGAAGTGGAGGTAATTAGGCGACATCTCCCATCCTGGGAACAGCTGTAACACCAGAAATATGCCTGGGATGTATTTTCATACACCATCATATACACAAAAATTTGTTCTGCTATCCTGAGTGTGGGGAGGATTCTACAACATTCAGCTGCACCTGGGTTCTAGTAGCATCAGTAGTTTGTTTTCCGTGAGTGTTTTCACAGGCCTGGCTGCGAGGAAAATCTGTGGGCTTTTCTGTAATTCGTAGCAGCAGCGAGTTAATCCCCATGAGATTTTGAGGTAATTTTCCGACGTCCCACAGGCTTGGAACACCTAAGCCCCCTGATATATGCTTGGAGATTTTTACCCATCTCCATCAGACACACAAATGTTTCTTCTTTTATCCTATTTGTGGGAAGTTTCCTACAACGGTAGGTAGAGTCTGGGTTCCATTACAACCAATAACATAATTTCCCTGTGTGTTTCCCAGGCCGGACTGCGAGGGAAAGCTTGGGTTTGGGCTGGAAATCCAAGTAGCAGCTAGTTCCCCGAGATGGACATTGGAGGTAATTAGCGGACTTGGCCTTCAAAGGGAAAATCTTGTGCCCCGGCAATGAGTGTGCTGTGGGGCTCCACAATTCGCAACAAGCAAATACGTGTTCCGGAATCCTGAGAGTTTGGAGGTTCCTCCAACATACAGCAGCGTCCTGGTTCTGATAGAAAGATTTAGTTTTTAATCCCTGGGTGTTTTCCACAGTCAGGATGCAAGGGAATCCTAGGATTAGGGCTAGATATCGAAGAAGAAGAGAGTGCTTCCCCATGGTCAGTGGAGGTAATTAGCCAACATTTCCCATCCTGCGAACACCTGCACCCCAGAGACATGCCTTACAGTGTTTTCCAACTCCATCACACATATCAAGATTTGTTCTGTTTTCCTTAGTGTAGGGAGGTTTCTACAACTGTCAGGAGCGCCTTTGTTCTTATAGAAACTGTAGATTTTTCCCTGAGTGTTTTCACAGGCCGGGATGTGAGGGAATTCTGGGTGTTGGGCTGGAATCCAAGCAACTGCAAGGGACACCCCATGGACAGTGGATGTAATTATCCAAACTCCCACAACCTAGGAACGCCTATACAACATGAAACATGCGTGGATTTAGTTTACCCATCTAAATCAGACACTCAAAGTATTGTTCTGTTATTCTGAGTGTGGGGTGGTTCCAACAATTGTCTGCAGAACCTGGGTTCCAATGGAAACCTAGCTTATTATCACTGTGCATTTTACATGGCCGGGCTGTGAGTGAAAACTGGGGGATATACTGAAAATCTAAGAAGCAGCGAGTGCCCCAAGATGCACTGTGGAGGTAATTAGCGGACTTCTCCCTAACAGGGAGAAATCTGTGACCCCATCCATCTGCGTGGATTGGGGTTCCACAACTCCCCACACTCAAAGACGTGTTCCAGAATCCTGTAAGGTTTGGAGGTTCCTCCAACAGACAGCAACGCCGGGGTTCTTATAGAATCACTTATTTGTCATCCATGGGTGTTTCACTTGTCCGGGCTGCAAGGGAAAGCTGGGAGTTGGGCTTGAAAACGAAGAAGAAGACAGTGACACCCCATGGGCACTGAAGGAATCTAGCTGACATCTCCCATCCTGGGAAAACCTGGATCCCCAGAAAAATGCCTGGAGTGTGTTTTCCTACTCCATCACACACAGAAAGATATGTTCTGTTATCCTCAATTTTCGAAGGTTTCCATATTTGTCAGCAGTACATGGGTTCGAATACCACCTATAGCTTCTTTTCTTTCTGTGTTACCACAAGCCGTTTTGCAAGGGATAAATGTGTGTTGGGCTGGGAATCCAAGTAGCTACGAGTGCCCCGAGATGGACTCTGGAGTTAATTAGCGGACTTGGCCCTAAAAGGGAAAAACTTGTGCCCCCAGGCATGTGTGTGAATTGGGGCTTCTAAACTCTTCCAAGCAAAGCCGTGTTTGGGAATCCTGTGTTTGTGGATTTTCCTACAACAGATGGCAGCACCGGGGTTTTGATAGAACCTTTAGCTACATTTTCTGATTGTTTTCTCAGGCTGGGATGCAAAGGAAACAGGGGGATGGGCTGGAAAGACAAGCAGGAGCGAGTACTTCCCCATGGGCTGTAGTGGGATGTATCTGACCTCCCACAACCTAGGAACACCAGTAAACCCTGAAATATGTGTGGATCTTTTACCATCTCAATGAGACACAAAAAAATTTTTCTGTTATCCTGCGTGTGCGGAGGTTACTTCAACGGTCTGCAGTGCTTGTGTTCCAATAGAAACATTAACTTATTATATCTGAAGTGTTTTCCAGGGCGGGCAGCGAGGGAAAGTTGGGGGTTCGGCTGGAAAGCCAAGTAGCAACGAGTGCCCAGAGATAGAATGTAGAGGTAATTAGCAGACTTCTCATAAACAAGGAAATTCTGTGACCCCTGTCCTCTGTGTGGTGGGGGGCTCCACACCTCCCCCAAGCAAATTCTTGCTCCGGAATTTTGAGTCTTTGCTGTACCTCCAACAGACAGCAGCGCCGTGTTTCTGATAGAATCTCTAACATTGTCATCCCTAGGTGTTTTCTTAGGCCAGGCTGTAAGGGAAATTTGGGAGATGGTCTGCAAAGCGAAGAAGTATACATTGCCTCCCCAGTGGCAGTGGTGGTAATTAGACGACATCTCCAAACCTAGGATCAGCTGAAACCCCAGGAATATGCCTGGAGTGTATTTTCCTACACCATCACACACACAAAGATGTGTTCTGCTATCCTGAGTATGGGGAGGATTCTACAAATATCAGCAGCGCCTGGGTTCTAATAGCACCATTATTTTCTTTTCCGTTAGTGTTTTTACACGCTTAGCTGCGAGGTAAAGCTGTGGGTTTGGCTGTAATTCGTAGCAGCAACGAGATAGGCCCCATGAGAATTTGAGGTAATTTTCCGACGTTTCACATCCTTGGAACAACTGTGCCCCCTGAAACATGCGTGGAGTTTGTTTACCCATCTGCATCAGACACACAAAGTTTTCTGCTGCTATCGCAATTGGGGGAAGGACCCTACAACTTTAGGTAGCGACTGTGTTCCAATACAACCAATAGCATATTATCCCTGAGTGTTTTCCTAGGCCGGGCTGAGAGGGAATGCTGGGGGTTGGACTGGAAAGCCAAGAAGGAGCGAGTGCCTCCCCATGGGCATTGAAGGTTATTACCCGAACTCCCACTAACTAGGAACATCTTAACCCCCTGAAACACACGTGGAGTTTGTTTACCAAACTGCATGAGACCCACAAAATAGTGTTCTAATTTCCTGTGTGTGGGGAGTTTCCTACAGTGTTCTGCAGCACCTGGGTTCCATTAGAACCACTTACTTATTATCCCTGACTGTTTTCCCAGGCCGAACTACGAGGAAATTCTGCGCTTGCGCTGGAAAGCCATGTAGCAGCGAGTGACCCGAGATGGACTGTGGAGATAATTAGCGGACATCTCCCTAACAGGGAAAAACCTGTGCCCCCTTCCATCTCTGTGGTTTGGGTCTCCAATGCTACCCCCAAGCATAGCAGTGATCCAGAATCCTAAGTGTCTGGAAGTTCCTAGAAAAGACAGCAGGCTCTTAGCTCTGATAAAATCACTTAGAGTGTCATCCCTGGGTATAATCCAAGACCGGGCTGCAAGGGAAAGTTGGGAGTTGGGCTTGAAAACGAAGAAGTCAATGTATCCCCATGGGCAGTGAAGGAATCTAGACGACATCTCCCAACCTGGGAAAAACTGGATCCCCAGAAAAATTCCTGGAGTGTGTTTTACTTCTCCATCACCCACAGAAAGATATGTTCAGTTATCCTGAGTTTTCGAAGGTTTCCACAATTTTCAGCAGCGCATGTGTTCTAATAGCACCAGTAGAGACTTTTCCCTGTGTGTTTCCCCAGGCCGCGCTGCAAGGGAAACTTGTGGGTCGGGATGGAAATCCAAGTAGCAGCGAGTGCCCCACGATGTTCTGTAGAGGTAATTAGTGGACTTCTACCTAACAGGGATAAACTTGTGCCCTCAGTCATGTGTGTGGAGTGTTGCTTCACAATTCCCACAAGCAAAGAATTGTTTGTTAATCCTTGTGTGTGGAGGTTCCTCCAACAGACAGCAGCGCCGGGGTTCTGATAGAATCACTTAGTTTGTCATCCCTGGGTGTTTTCCTAACCCGGGCTGCAAGGGAAACCTGGGAGTAGGGCTGGAAAACGAAGTAAAACAGAGTGCTTACTAATGGGCTGTAGAGATACTTAGCCAACGACTCACATCCTGGTTACACCTGCACCCCAGAAAAATGCATGGCGTGTGTTTTCCTACTCCATCACACACACAAAGAAGTGTTCTGTTACCCTGTGTATGGGGAGGTTTCTACAACTGTCAGCAGCGCCTGGGTTCTAATAGAAACTTTAGCTAAATTTCCTGACAGCTTTCTCTGACTGGGTTGCAAGGGAAACTGGGGGATGGGATGGAAATCCAAGCAGGAGCGATTACCTCCCCATGGGCATTAATGGGAATAATCTGATCTCCCCCATCCTAGGGAAACCTGTACCCCCTGAAAAATGTGTGGAGTTTTTAACATCTCAATCAGACACAAAATATTGTTCTGTTATCCTGCGTGTGTGGAGCTTCCTACAACGGTCTGCAGTGCCTGGTTTCCAATAGAACCACTCGCTTATAAACTCTGTGTGTTTCCCAGGGCGTGCTGCGAGGGAAACTGGGGGTTCGCCTGGAAAGCCAAGTAGACAGGATTGCCCAGAAATTGACTGTAGAGGTAATTAGCGGACTTCTCACAGACAGAGAGAAACTGTGCCCCCAGGCATCTGTGGTGTTGTGATCTCCACACCTCCACCAAGCAAAGCCATGTTCCGGAAATTTTGAGTGTGTGCTGTACCTTCCAACAGGCAGCAGAGCGGTGTTTTTTATAGAATCACTAATATTGTCATCCCTAGGTTTTTTTCTAGGCCGGGATTCAAAGGAAAACTGGGAGTTGGTCTGGAAAGCGAAGAAGTATAGAGTGCCTCCCCATTGGAAGTGGAGGTAATTAGGCGACATCTCCCATCCTGGGAACAGCTGTACACCAGAATATGCCTGGGATGTATTTCCTACACCATCACATACACAAAAATTTTGTTCTGCTATCCCTGAGTGTGGGGAGGTTTCTACAACATTCAGCTGCGCCTGGGTTCTAACTAGCATCAGTATTTTGTTTTCCGTGAGTGTTTTCACAGGCCTGGCTGCGAGGAAAATCTGTGGGCTTGGCTGTAATTCGTAGCAGCAGCGATTTTACTCCCATGAGACTTTGAGGTAATTTTTCCGACGTCCCACGAGGCCTTGGAAACACCTAAGCCCCCTGATAAATGCTTGGAGTTTTTTTACCCATCTCCATCAGACACACAAATGTTTCTTCTTTTATCCTATTTGTGGGAAGATTCCTACAACGGTAGGTAGAGACTGGGTTCCATTACAACCAATAACATACTTTCCCCTGTGGTTTCCCAGGCGCGACTGCGAGGGAAAGCTTGGGTTTGGGCTGGAATCAAGTAGCAGCTAGTTCCCCGAGATGGACTTGGAGGGAATTAGCGGACTTGGCCTTCAAAGGGAACATCTTGTGCCCCGCAATGAGTGTGCTGTGGGGCTCCACAATTCGCAACAAGCAAATACGTTTTCCAGAATCCTGAGAGTTTGGAGGTTCCTCCAACATACAGCAGCGTCCTGGTTCTGATAGAAAGATTTAGTATTTTAATCCCTGGGTGTTTTCCACGTCGGGCTGCAAGGAAATCCTAGGATTAGGGCTAGATATCGAAGAAGAAGAGAGTGCTTCCCCATGGGCAGTGGAGGTAATTAGCCAACATTTCCCATCCTGCGAACACCTGCACCCCAGTGACATGCCTTACTGTGTTTTCCAACTCCATCACACACACCAAGATGTTCTGTTTTCCTTAGTGTAAGGAGGTTTCTACAACTGTCAGGAGCGCCTTTGTTCTTATAGAAACTGTAGATTTTTTCCCTGAGTGTTTTCACAGGCCGGGATGTGAGGGAATTCTGGGTGTTGGGCTGGAATCCAAGCAAATGCAAGGGACATCCCATGGACAGTGGGTGTAATTATCCAAACTCCCACAACCTAGGAACGCCTATACAACATGAAACATGCGTGGATATAGTTTACCCATCTAAATCAGACACTCAAGTATTGTTTTGATTATTGAGTTGTGGGGGGGGTTCCTACAATTGTCTGCAGAACCTGGGTTCCAATGGAACCTAGCTTA
>NC_045697.1:119660659-119704899 GCF_009834535.1 Camelus ferus | reverse complement strand
AGGCGACTCTTCAACCTGATAACAGCTGTCCCCCATAATCATGCCTGGAGGGATTTTTCTTAACCATCATACACAAAGATGTGTTCCGCTATCCTGAGTGTGGGGAGGTTTCTACAATTTTGATCAGCGCCTGGGATATAAAGCACCAATATTTCCTTTTCCGTGATTGTTTTCACAGGCCTGGCTGCGAGGTAAATCAGTGGGTTGGGCTGAAATTCTTAGAAGCAGCAAGGTACTCCCCATGAATATTTGAGGTATTTTTCCGACGTCCCACAGCCTTGGAACAACTTTGCCCCGCGAAACATGCGTGGAGTTTGTTTACCCATCTCCCTCAGACCCACAATGAATTCTTCTGTTATCCTAGGTGTGGATGTTTCCTACATGGTAGGTAGCGACTGGATTCCAATACACAAATAGCATATTCCCTGAGTGTTTACCCAGGCCGGGCTGTGAGGGAAAGCTGGGGGTTGGTATGGAAAGACAAGTAGCAGTGAGTGCCCTTAGATGGCTATGGATTTAATTAGCAGACTTCTCCCTAACCAGGGAAAGTCATGTGCACCGAGTTTGAGTGTGCAGTGGGGCTTCACACTCCCCCCAAGAAGACTTTTTCC
Organism: Camelus ferus; assembly: GCF_009834535.1. Classification (NCBI taxonomy): domain Eukaryota; kingdom Metazoa; phylum Chordata; class Mammalia; order Artiodactyla; family Camelidae; genus Camelus; species Camelus ferus. Next base: position 119,704,288 of record NC_045697.1, on the reverse strand, counting down.
GGAATCGTGAGTGTTTGGAGGTACCTCCAACAGACAGCAGCGCCCTGGTTTCTGACAGAATGTCTTAGATTTATAATCCCTGGGTGTTTACCACGGTCGGACTGCAAGGGAATGCTAGGATTAGGGCTGGAAATCGAAGTGAAGAGAGTGCTTCCACATGGGCAGTGGAGGTAATTAGCCAAATCTCCCATCCTGGGAACACCTGCACCCCCGAAACATGCCTTTAGTGTTTTTTCCTACTCCATCACACACACAAAGTAGTGTTCTTTTTTCCTTAGTGTGGGAGAGGTTTCTACAACTTTCCGGAGCAACTTTGTTCTAACAGAACCTGTAGCTTTTATTCCCTGAGTTTTTCCCAGGCCGGGCTGCGAGGAAACGCTGGGGGTAGGGCTGGAAATCCAAGCACTGCAAGGGCCTCCCCATGGACTGTGAAGGTAATATACGAATTTCCACAACCTAAGAATGCCTGTACCACCTGAAACATACGTGGAGTTAGTTACCCATCTCTATAGCAGACACTCAACGAATTGTTCTTTTATCTTGACTGTGGGATGTTCCTACAACGCTCTGAGGCACATGAGTTCCTGTAGGAACCTTAGCTTAAATCCCTGAGTGTTTTCAAAGGCGGGCTGCGAGTGAATACTGGGGGATTGGCTGAAAGCCAAGAAGCAGCGAGTGCCCCAAGATGCAATGTGAGGTAATTAGCGGACTTCTCCCTAACAGGGACAAATCTGTGACCCCATCCTTCTGCGTGATTGGGGCTCCACAACTCCCAACATGATAAAGAATTGTTCCAGAATCCTGAGGCTTGGAGACCCTCCAACATACAGCAACGCCGGGGTACTGATAAATCATTATTTTTCACCCCTGGTGTTTCACTAGTCCGGCTACAAGGGAAAGTTGGGAGTTGGGCTGAAAACGAAGAAAAAGTCAGTGATTCCCATGAGCAGCGAAAGAATCTAACCGACATCTCCCAACCTGGAAAACCTGGATCCCCAAAAAATGCCTGGCGTGTGTCTTTCCTACTCCATCACACAACAGAAAGATTTGTTCTGTTATCCTGAGTGTTCGAAGGTTTCCAAAATTGTCAGCAGCGCATGGGTTCTTATAGCAACAGTAGTCCTATTCCCTGTGTGATACCCCAGGCCGGGCTGCAAGGGAAACCTGGGGGTTGGGCTGGAAATCCAAGTAGCATTTTGTGCCCCTAGATTGACTGTAGAGGGAATTAGTGGACTTCTCCCTAACAGGAAAAACTTGTGCCCAAAGCCATGTGTGTGGTGTGGGGCTTCAAAACTCACACAAGCAAAGCCGTGTTTGAGAATCCTGTGTATTTGGAGGTCCCTCCAACAGACAGCAGCGCCAGGGATCTTTTACAATCATTTAGTCTGTCATCCCTGGGTGTTTTCCTAACCCGGGCTTTATGGGAAAGCTGGGAGTTGGGCTGGAAAACGAAGAAAAACCGAGTGCCTCCCCATGGACTCTTGAGTTAATTAGCCAAAGTCTCCCAACCTGGTTAAACCTGCACCCCAGAAACATGCATGGAGTGTGTTTTCCTACTACATAACACACACAAAGAAGTGTTCTGTTACCCTGTGTATTGGGAGGTTTCTACAACTGTCAGCAGCGCCTGGGTTCTAATTAAAAATTACGCTACATTTTCTGAGTGTTCTCTCAGGCTGGGTTGCAAGGGAAACTGGGGATGGGCTGGAAAGCCAAGCAGGAGCGATTTCCTCCCCATGGGCAGTAGTGGGAATTATCTGACCTCCCACAGCCTAGGAATACCTGTACCCCCTGAAACATGCGTGGAGGTTTTACCATCTCAATCAGACACAAAAATATGTTCTGTTATCCTGCGTGTGGTGTGGTTCCTACAATGGTCTACAGTGCCTGTGTTCAATTAGAACCACTAGCATATTTATTCTGAGTGTATTCCAGGGCGGGCAGCGAGGAAAACCTGCGGGTTAGGCTGGAAAGCCAAGTAGCAACAAGTGCCTAGAGATTGACTGTAGAGTTAATTAGCGGACTTCTCATAAACAGGGAATTCCTGTGCCCCCAGGCATCTGTGTGGTGTGGGGATCCACACCTCAACCAAGCAAAGCCGTGTTCCGGAATTTTGAGTGTGTTGGGAACCTCCTAACCACAGCAGCGACGGGGTTCTGATAGAATCACTAATATTGTCATATCTAGGTGTTTCCTTAGGGCCGGGCTGCAAGGGATATGTTGGAGTTGGTCTGGAAAGCGAAGATGTAGAGAGTGCCCCACTTTGGCAGTGGAGGTAATTAGTCGACACCTCCAAACCTGGGAACAGGTGTACCCCCAGAAACATGCCTGGAGTGTATTTCCTAAACCATAATACACACAAAGATGTGCTCCGCTATCCTGACTGTGGGGAGATTTCTACAAATTTGAACAGCACCTGGGATATAATAGCACCAGTATTTTCTTTTCCGTGATTGTTTTCACAGGCCTGGCTGCGAGGTAAAGCTGTGGTATGGGCTGAAATTCGTAGAAGCAGCAAGTTACTCCCCATGAAAATTTGAGGTATTTTTCCGACATCCCAACGCCTTGGAACACCTGTGTTCTACGAAACATGCGTGGAGATTGTTTATCCATCTCCCTCAGACCCACAATGATTTCTTCTGTTATCCTAGGTGTGGGATCTTTCCTACAACGGTAGGTAGAGACTGGATTCCAATACAACAAATAGCATAATATTTCTGAGTGTTTACCCAGGCCGGGCTGTGAGGGAAACCTGGGAGTTGGTATGGAAAGCCAAGTAGCAGTGAGTGCCCTTAGATGGGCTATGGATTTAATTAGCAGACTTCTCCCTAACAGGGGAAATCATGTGGCCCGAGGAGTGAGTGTGCAGTGGGGCTTCACCACTCCCCTCAAGAAAGACTTTTTCCGGAATCGTGAGTGTTTGGAGGTTCCTCCAACAGACAGCAGCGCCCTGGTTCTGACAGAATGTCTTAGATTTATAATCCCTGGGTGTTAGCACGGTCGGACTGCAAGTGAATGCTTGGATTAGGGCTGGAAATCGAAGTGAAGAGAGTGCTTCCACATGGGCAGTGGAGGTAATTAGCCAACATCTCCCATCCTGGGAACACCTGCACCCCAGAAACATGCCTTTAGTGTTTTTTCCTACTCCATCACACACACAAAGTAGTGTTCTTTTTCCTTAGTGTGAGGAGGTTTCTACAAATTTCAGGAGCAACTTTGTTCTAACATAACCTATAGCTTTTATTCCCTGATTTTTTTCCAGGCCGGGCTGCGAGGAAACGCTGGGGGTAGGGCTGGAAATCCAAGCAACTGCAAGGGCCTCCCCATGGACTGTGGAGGTAATTATACGAATTTCCACAACCTAAGAACGCCTGTACCACGTGAAACATGCGTGGAGTTAGTTTACACATCTCTATCAGACACTCAACGAATTGTTCCTTTATCCTGACTGTGGGGAGGTTCCTACAACTCTCTGAGGCACATGGGTTCCTGTAGAACCTTAGCTTAAATGCCCTGAGTGATTTCAAAGGCCGGGCTGCGAGTGAAATCTGGGGGATTGGCTGAAAAGCCAAGAAGCAGCGAGTGCCCCAAGATGCACTGTGGAGGTAATTAGCGGACTTCTCCCTAACAGGTACAAATCTGTGACCCCATCCTTCTGCGTGGATTTGGGCTCCACAACTCCCAACATGCAAAGACTTGTTCCAGAATCCTGAGGGTTTGGAGGACCCTCCAACAGACAGCAACGCCGGGGTACTGATAGAATCATTTATTTTTCATCCCTGGGTGTTTCACTAGTCCGGGCTACAAGGGAAATTTGGGAGTTGGGCTTGAAAACGAAGAAGAAGTCAGTGATTCCCCATGAGCAGCGAAGGAATCTAGCCGACATCTCCCAACCTGGGAAAACCTGGATCCCCAAAAAAAATGCCTGGCGTGTGTTTTCCTACTCCATCACACACAGAAAGATTTGTTCTGTTATCCTGAGTGTTCGAAGGTTTCCACAATTGTCAGCAGCGCATGGGTTCTTATAGCACCAGTAGTTCTTTTCCCTGTGTGTTACCCCAGGCCGGGCTGCAAGGGAAACCTGGGGGTTGGGCTGGAATTCCAAGTAGCAGGGAGTGCCACGAGATGGACTGTAGAGGGAATTAGTGGACTTCTCCCTAACAGGGAAAAACTTGTGCCCAAAGCAATGTGTGTGATGTGGGGCTTCAAAACTCACACAAGCAAAGCCGTGTTTGGGAATCCTGTGTGTTTGGAGGTCTCTCCAACAAACAGCAGCGCCAGGGTTCTTATAGAATCACTTAGTCTGTCATCCCTGGGTGTTTTCCTAACCCGGGCTGCAAGGGAAAGCAGGGAGTAGGGCTGGAAAACGAAGAAAAACAGAGTGCCTCCCATGGACTCTGGAGATAATTAGCCAACGTCTCCCAACCTGGTTAAACCTGCACCCCAGAAACATGCATGGATTGTGTTTTCCTACTACATAACACATACAAAGAAGTGTTCTGTTACCCTGTGTATTGGGAGGTTTCTACAACTGTCAGCAGCGCCTGGGTTATAATTAAAATTTTAGCTAAATTTTCTGAGTGTTCTCTCAGGCTGGGTTGCAAGGGAAACTGGGGATGGGCTGGAATGCCAAGCAGGAGCGATTTTCTCCCCATGGGCAGTAGTGGGAATTATGTGACCTCACACAACCTAGGAATACCTGTACCACCTGAAACATGCGTGGAGGTTTAACCATCTCAATGAGACGCAAAAATATGTTCTGTTATACTGCGTATGCGGTGGTTCCTACAATGGTCTGCAGTGCCTGTGTTCAATTAGAAACACTAGCATATTTCTTCTGAGTGTTTTCCAGGGCGGGCTGCGACGGAAACCTGGGGGTTAGGCTGGAAAGCCAAGTAGAAACAAGAGCCTAGAGATTGACTGTAGAGGTAATTAGCGGACGTCTCAATAATAGGGAAATACTTGTGCCCCCAGCCATGTGTGTGGTGTGGGGCTTCACAACTCACACAAGCAAAGCCGTGTTTGGGAATCCTGTGTGTTTGGATGTCCCTCCAACAGACAACAGCGCCAGGGTTTTGATAGAATCACTTAGACTGTTATCCCTGGGTGTTTTCCTTACCCAGACTGCAAGGGAAAACTGGGAGTAGGCCTGGAAAACGAAGAAAAACAGAGTGCCTCCCCATGGACTCTGGAGATAATTAGCCAACGTCTCCCAACCTGGTTAAACCTGCACCCCAGAAACATGCATGGAGTGTGTTTTCCTACTACATAACACACACAAAGAAGTGTTCTGTTACCCTGTGTATTGGGAGGTTTCTACAACTGTCAGCAGCGCCTGGGTTCTAATTAAAAATTACGCTATATTTTCTGAGTGTTCTCTCAGGCTGGGTTGCAAGGGAAACTGGGGATGGGCTGGAAAGCCAAGCAGGAGCGATTTTCTCCCCATGGGCAGTAGTGGGAATTATATGACCTCCCACAACCTAGGAATACCTGTACCCCCTGAAACATGCGTGGAGGTTTTACCTTCTCAAACAGACAGAAAAATATGTTCTGTTATCCTGCGTGTGCGGTGGTTCCTACAATGGTCTGCAGTGCCTGTGTTCAATTAGAACCACTAGCATAATTCTTCTGAGTGTTTTCCAGGGCGGGCTGCGACGGAAAGCTGGGGGTTAGGCTGGAAAGCCAAGTAGAAACAATTGCCTATAGATTGACTGTAGATGTAATTAGCGGACGTCCCAATAACAGGGAAAAACTTGTGCCCCCATCCATGTGTGTGGTGTGGGGATTCACAACTCACAAAAGCAAAGCAGTTTTTGGGAATCCTGTGTGTTTGGAAGTCCCTCCAACAGACAGCAGCGCCAGGGTTCTGATAGAATCACTTAGTCTGTCATCCCTGGGTGTTTTCCTTACCCAGGCTGCAAGGGAAAACTGGGAGTAGGCCTGGAAAACGAAGAAAAACTGAGTGCCTTCCCATGGACTCTTGAGATAATTAGCCAACGTCTCCCAACCTGGTTAAACCTGCACCCCAGAAACATGCATGGAGTGTGTTTTCCTACTACATAACACACACAAAGAAGTGTTCTGTTACCCTCTGTATTGGGAGGTTTCTACAACTGTCAGCAGCGCCTGGGTTCTAATTAAAAATTACGCTACAGTTTCTGAGTGTTCTCTCAGGCTGGGTTGCAAGGGAAACTGGTGATGGGCTGGAAAGCCAAGCAGGAGCGATTTCCTCCCCATGGGCCGTAGTGGGAATTATCTGAACTCCCACAGCCTAGGAATACCTGTACCCCCTGAAACATGCATGGAGGTTTTACCATCTCAATCAGACATAAATATATGTTCTGTTATCCTGCGTGTGCGGTGGTTCCTACAACGGTCTTCAGTGCCTGTGTTCCATTAGTACCACCAGCTTATTTCACTGAGTGTCTTCCAGGGCGTGCTGCGAGGGAAAGCTGGGGGTTCGGCTAAAAAGCCAAGTAGCAACAAGTGCCTAGAGATTGACTGTAGAGGTAAATAGCGGACTTCTCATAAACTGGGAATTCCTGTGCCCCCAGGCTTCTGTGTGGTTTGGGGCTCCACACCTCCCCCAATCAAAGCCGTGTTCCGGAATTTTGAGTATGTTGGGTACCTCCAAACGACAGCAGCGACGGGGTTCTGATATAATCAATAATATTGTCATATCTAGGTGTTTTCTTAGGCCAGGCTGCAAGGGATATTTGGGAGTTGGTCTGGAAAGCGAAGTAGTAGAGAGTGACACTCCATTGGCAGTGGAGGTAATTAGGCAACATCTTCAAACATGGGAACAGCTGTACCCCCAGAATCATGCCTGGAGGGTATTTTCTTAACCATCATACACAAAGAAGTGTTCCGCTATCCTGAGTGTGGGGAGGTTTCTACAACTATGAACAGAGCCTGGGATAAAAAGCAGCACTATTTCCTTTTCCGTTATTGTTTTCACAGGCCTGGCTGCGAGGAAAATCTGTGGGTTGGGCTGAAATTCTTAGAAGCAGCAAGTTACTCCCCATGAATATTTGAGGTATTTTTCCGACGTCCGAACGCCTTGGAACACCTGTGCCCCGCAAAACATGCGTGGAGATTGTTTACCCATCTCCCTCAGACCCACAATGATTTCTTCTGTTATCCTAGGTGTGGGGTGTTTCCTACAAGTGTAGGTAGCGACTGGTTTCCAATACAACAAATAGCATATTATTTCTGAGTGTTTACCCAGGCCGGGCTGTGAGGGAAAACTGGGGGTTGGTATGGAAATCCAAGTAGCAGTGAGTGCCCTTAGATGGGCTATGGATTTAATTAGCAGACTTCTCCCTAACAGGGGAAATCATGTGCCCCGAGGAGTGATTGTGCAGTGTGGCTTCACCACTCCCCCCAAGAAAGACTTTTTCCGGAATCGTGAGTGTTTGGAGGTTCCTCCAACAGACAGCAGCGCCCTGGTTCTGACAGAATGTCTTAGATTTATAATCCCTGGGTGTTACCACGGTCGGACTGCAAGGGAATGCTAGGATTAGGGCTGGAAATCGAAGGGAAGAGAGTGCTCCCCATGGGCAGTGGAGGGAATTAGCCAACATCTCCCATCCTGGGAACACCTGCACCCCAGAAACATGCCTTTAGTGTTTTTTCCTACTCCATCACACACACAAATTAGTGTTCTTTTCCTTAGTGTGGGGAGGTTTCTACAACTTTCAGGAGTAACTTTTTTTAACAGAACCTGTAGCTTTTATTCCCTCAGTTTTTCCCAGGCCGGGCTGCGAGGAAACGCTGGGGGTAGGGCTGGAAATCCAAGCAACTGCAAGGGCCTCCCCATGGACTGTGGAGGTAATTATACGAATTTCCACAAGCTAAGAACGCCTGTACCACCTGAAACATGCGTGGAGTTAGTTTACACATCTCTATCAGACACTCAACGAATTGTTCTTTTATCCTGACTGTGGAGAGGTTCCTACAACTCTCTGAGGCACATGGGTTCCTGTAGAACCTTAGCTTAAATGCCCTGAGTGATTTCAAAGGCCGGGCTGCGAGTGAAATGTGGGGGATTGACTGAAAAGCCAAGAAGCAGCGAGTGCCCCAAGATGCACTGTGGAGGTAATTAGCGGACTTCTCCCTAACAGGGACTAATCTGTGACCCCATCCTTCTGCGTGGAATGGGGCTCCACAACTCCCAACATGCAAAGACTTGTTCCAGAATCCTGAGGGTTTGGAGGATCCTCCAACAGACAGCAACACCGGGGTACTGATAGAATCATTTATTTTTCATCCCTGGGTTTTTCACTAGTCCGGGCTACAAGGGAAAGTTGGGATTTGGGCTTGAAAACGAAGAAGAAGTCAGTGATTCCCCATGAGCAGCGAAGGAATCTAGCCGACATCTCCCAACCTGGGAAAACCTGGATACCCAAAAAAATGCCTGGCGTGAGTTTTCCTAATCCATCACACACAGAAAGATTTGTTCTGTTATCCTGAGTGTTCGAAGGTTTCCACAATTGTCAGCAGCGCATGGGTTCTTATAGCACCAGTAGTTCTTTAACCTGTGTGTTACCCCAGGCCGGGCTGCAAGGGAAACCTGGAGGTTGGGGTGGAAATCCAAGTAGCATTGAGTGCCCCTAGATTGACTGTAGAGGGAATTAGTGGACTTCTCCCTAACAGGGAAAAACTTGTGCCCAAAGCCATGTATGTGGTGTGGGGCTTCACAACTCAGACAAGCAAAGCCGTGTTTGGGAATCCTGTGTGTTTGGAGGACCCTCCAACAGACAGCAGCGCCAGGGTTCTTATACAATCACTTAGTCTGTCATCCCTGGGTGTTTTCCTAACCCGGGCTTCAAGGGAAAGCTGGGAGTAAGGCTGGAAAACGAAGAAAAACCGAGTGCCTCCCATGGACCCTGGAGATAATTAGCCAACGTCTCCCAACCTGGTTGAACCGGCACCCCAAATACATTCATGGAGTGGGTTTTCCTACTACATAACACACACAAAGAAATGTTCTGTTACCCTGTGTATTGGGAGGTTTCTACAACTGTCAGCAGCGCTTGGGTTCTAATTAAAATTTTAGCTACATTTTCTGAGTGTTCTCTCAGGCTGGGTTGCAAGGGAAACTGGGAATGGGCTGGAAAGCCAAGCAGGAGCGATTTTCTCCCCATGGGCAGTAGTGGGAATTATCTGACCTCCCATAACATAGGAATACCTGTACCCCCTGTAACATGCGTGGAGGTTTTACCATCTCAAACAGACACAAAAATATGTTGTGTTATCCTGCGGTTGCGGTGGTTCCTACAATGGTCTGCAGTGCCTGTGTTCAATTAGAACCACTAGCATATTTCTTCTGAGTGTTTTCCAGGGCGGGCTGCGATGGAAAGCTGGGGGTTAGGCTGGAAAGCCAAGTAGAAACAATTGCCTAGAGATTGACTGTAGTGGTAATTAGCGGACGTCTCAATAACGGGGAAAAACTTGTGCCCCCAGCCATGTGTGTGGTGTGGGGATTCATAACTAACCAAAGCAAAGCCGTTTTTGGGAATCCTGTGTGTTTGGAAGTCCCTCCAACAGACAGCAGTGTCAGGGTTCTGATAGAATCACTTAGTCTGTCATCCCTGGGTGTTTTCCTTACCCAGGCTGCAAGGGTAAACTGGGAGTAGGCCTGGAAAACGAAGAAAAACAGAGTGCTTCCCCAAGGACTCTTGAGATAATAAGCCAACGTCTCACAACCTGGTTAAACCTGCACCCCAGAAACATGCATGGAGTGTGTTTTCCTACTACATAACACACACAAAGAAGTGTTCTGTTACCCTGTGTATTGGGAGGTTTCTACAACTGTCAGCAGCGCCTGGGTTCTAATTAAAAATTACGCTACAGTTTCTGAGTGTTCTCTCAGTCTGGGTTGCAAGGGAAACTGGGGATGGGCTGGAAAGCCAAGCAGGAGCGATTTTCTCCCCATGGGCAGTAGTGGGAATTATCTGACCTCCCACAACCTAGGAATACCTGTACCCCCTGTAACATGCGTGGAGGTTTTACCATCTCAATGAGACACAAAAATATGTTCTGTTATCCTGCGTGTGCGGTGGTTCCTACAATGGTCTGCAGTGCCTGTGTTCAATTAGAACCACTAGCATATTTCTTCTGAGTGTTTTCCAGGGCGGGCTGCGACGAAAATCTGGGGGTTAGGCTGGAAAGCCAAGTAGAAACAAGTGCTTAGAAATTGAATGTAGAGGTAATTAGCGTAAGTCTCAATAACAGGGAAAATCTTGTGCCCCCAACCATGTGTGTGGTGTGGGGCTTCACAACTCACCCAAGCAAAGCCGTATTTGGGAATCCTGTGTGTTTGGAAGCCCCTCCAACAGACAGCAGCGCCAGGGTTCTGATAGAATCACTTAGTCTGTAATCCCTGGGTGTTTTCCTTACCCAGGCTGCAAGGGAAAGCTGGGAGTAGGTATGGAAAACGAAGAAAAACTGAGTGCCTCCCCATGGACTCTAGAGATAATTAGCCAACGTCTCCCAACCTGGTTAAACCTGCACCCCAGAAACATGCATGGAGTGTGTTTTCCTACTATATAACACACACAAAGAAGTGTTTTGTTACCCTGTGTATTGGGAGGTTTCTACAACTGTCAGCAGCGCCTGGGTTCTAATTAAAAATTAAGCTACATTTTCTGAGAGTTCTCTCAGGCTGGGTTGCAAGGGAAACTGGTGATGGGCTGGAAAGCCAAGCAGGAGCGATTTCCTCCCCATGGGCCGTAGTGGGAATTATCTGAACTCCCACAGCCTAGGAATACCTGTACCCCCTGAAACATGCATGGAGGTTTTACATTCTCAATCAGACATAAAAATATGTTCTGTTATCCTGCATTTGCGGTGGTTCCTACAACGGTCTACAGTGCCTGTGTTCCTTTAGTACCACCAGCTTAATTCTCTGAGTGTCTTCCAGGGCGTGCTGCGAGGGAAAGCTGGGGGTTCGGCTGGAAAGCCAAGTAGCAACAAGTGCCTAGAGATTGACTGTAGAGGTAAATAGCGGACTTCTCATAAACTGGGAATTCCTGTGCCCCCAGGCATCTGTGTGGTGTGGGGCTCCACACCTCCCCCAATCAAAGCCGTGTTCCGGAATTTTGAGTGTGTTGGGTACCTCCAACCGACAGCAGCGACGGGGTTCTGATAGAATCACTTATATTGTCATATCTAGGTGTTTTCTTAGGCCAGGCTGCAAGGGATATTTGGGAGTTGATCTGAAAAGCGAAGTAGTAGAGACTGACACTCCATTGGCAGTGGAGATAATTAGGCAACATCTTCAAACATGGGAACAGCTGTACCCCAAGATACATGCCTGGAGGGTATTTTCTTAACCATCATACACAAAGATGTGTTCCGCTATCCTGAGTGTGGGGAGGTTTCTACAACTATGTACAGCGCCTGGGATATAAAGCAGCACTATTTCCTTTTCCGTTATTGTTTTCACAGGCCTGGCTGCGAGGTAAATCTGTGGGTTGGGCTGAAATTCTTAGAAGCAGCAAGTTATTCCCCATGAATATTTGAGGTATTTTTCCGACGTCCCAACGCCTTGGAACACCTGTGCCCCGCAAATCATGTGTGAAGATTGTTTACCCATCTCCCTCAGACCCACAATGATTTCTTTTGTTATCCTAATTGTGGGATGTTTCCTACAACGGTAGGTAGCGACTGGATTCCAATACAACAAATAGCATATTATCCCTGAGTGTTTATCCAGGCCGGGCTGTGAGGGAAAGCTGGGGGTTGGTATGGAAAGCCAAGTAGCAGTGAGTGCCCTTAGATGGGCTATGGATTTAATTAGCAGACTTCTCCCAAACAGGGAAAGTCATGTGCACCGAGGTTTGAGTGTGCAGTGGGGCTTCACCACTCCCCCAAAGAAAGACTTTTTCCGGAATCGTGAGTGTTTGGATGTTCCTCCAACAGACAGCAGCGCCCTGGTTCTGACAGAATGTCTTAGATTTATAATCCCTGGGTGTTTACCACGGTCGGACTGCAAGGGAATGCTAGGATTAGGGCTGGAAATCGAAGTGAAGAGAGTGCTTCCCCTTGGGCAGTGGTGGTAATTAGCCAACATCTCCCATCCTGGGAACACCTGCACCCCAGAAACATGCCTTTAGTGTTTTTTCCTACTCCATCACACACAGAAAGTAGTGTTCTTTTTCCTTAGTGTGGGGAGGTTTCTACAACTTTCAGGAGCAACTTTGTTCTAAAAGAACCTGTAGCTTTTATTCCCTGAGTTTTTCCCAGGCCGGGCTGCGAGGAAACGCTGGGGGTAGGGCTGGAAATCCAAGCAACTGCAAGGGCCTCCCCATGGACAGTGGAGGTAATTATACGAATTTCCACAACCTAAGAACGCCTGTACCACCTGAAACATGCGTGGAGTTAGTTTACCCATCTCTATCAGACACTCAACGAATTGATCTTTTATCTTGACTGTGGGGAGGTTCCTACAACTCTCTGAGGCACATGAGTTCCTGTAGAACATTAGCTTAAATGCCCTGAGTGTTTTCAAAGACCGGGCTGCGAGTGAATACTGGGGGATTGGCTGAAAAGCCAAAAAGCAGCGAGTGCCCCAAGATGCACTGTGGAGGTAATTAGCGGACTTCTCCCTAACAGGGACAAATCTGTGACCCCATCCTTCTGCGTGGATTGGGGCTCCACAACTCCCAACATGCAAAGACTTGTTCCAGAACCCTGAGGGTTTGGAGGTTCCTCCAACAGACAGCAACGCCGGGGTACTGATAGAATCATTTATTTTTCATCCCTGGGTGTTTCACTAGTCCGGGCTACATGGGAAATTTGGGAGTTGGGCTTGAAAACGAAGAAAAAGTCAGTGATTCCCCATGAGCAGCGAAAGAATCTAGCCGACATCTCCGAACCTAGGAAAACCTGGATCCCCAAAAAAATGCCTGGCGTGTGTTTTCCTACTCCATCACACACAGAAAGTTTTGTTCTGTTATCCTGAGTGTTCGAAGGTTTCCACAATTGTCAGCAGCGCATGGGTTCTTATAGCACCTGTAGTTCTATTCCCTGTGTGTTACCCCAGGCCGGGCTGCAAGGGAAACCTGGGGGTTGGACTGGAAATCCAAGTAGCATTTTGTGCCCCTAGATTGACTGTAGAGGGAATTAGTGGACTTCTCCCTAACAGGAAAAACTTGTGCCCAAAGCCATGTGTGTGGTGTGGGGCTTCATAACTCACACAAGCAAAGCCGTGTTTGAGAATCCTGTGTGTTTGGAGGTCCATCCAACAGACAGCAGCCCCAGGGTTCTTATACAATCATTTAGTCTGTCATCCCTGGGTGTTTTCCTAACCAGGGCTTCAAGGGAAAGCTGGGAGTAGGGCTGGAATACGAAGAAAATCCGAGTGCCTCCCCATGGACTCTTGAGTTAATTAGCCAACGTCTCCCTACCTGGTTAAACCTGCACCCCAGAAACATGCATGGAGTGTGTTTTCCTACTACATAAAACACACAAAGAATTGTTCTGTTACCCTGTGTATTGGGAGGTTTCTATAACTGTCAGCATCGCCTGGGTTCTAATTAAAAATTACGCCACATTTTCTGAGTGTTCTCTCAGGCTGGGTTGCAAGGGAAACTGGGGATGGGCTGGAAAGCCAAGCAGGAGCGATTTCCTCCCCATGGGCAGTAGTGGGAATTATCTGACCTCCCACAGCCTAGGAATACCTGTACCCCCTGAAACATGCATGGAGGTTTTACCATCTCAAACAGACACAAATATATGTTCTGTTATCCTGCGTGTGGGGTGGTTCCTACAATGGTATACAGTGCCTGTGTTCAATTAGAACCACTAGCATATTTATTCTGAGTGTATTCCAGGGCGGGCAGCGAGGAAAACCTGCGGGTTAGGCTGGAAAGCCAAGTAGCAACAAGTGCCTAGAGATTGACTGTAGAGTTAATTAGCGGACTTCTCATAAACAGGGAATTCCTGTGCCCCCAGGCATCTGTGTGGTGTGGGGCTCCACACCTCAACCAAGCAAAGCCGTGTTCCGGAATTTTGAGTGTGTTGGGAACCTCCTAACCACAGCAGCGACGGGGTTCTGATAGAATCACTAATATTGTCATATCTAGGTGTTTCCTTAGGCCGGGCTGCAAGGGATATGTTGGAGTTGGTCTGGAAAGCGAAGATGTAGAGAGTGCCCCACATTGGCAGTGGAGGTAATTAGTCGACACCTCCAAACATGGGAACAGGTGTACCCCCAGAAACATGCCTGGAGTGTATTTCCTAAACCATACTACACACAAAGATGTGCTCAGCTATCCTGACTGTGGGGAGATTTCTACAAATTTGAACAGCACCTGGGATATAATAGCACCAGTATTTTCTTTTCCGTGATTGTTTTCACAGGCCTGGCTTCGAGGTAAAGCTGTGGTATGGGCTGAAATTCGTAGAAGCAGCAAGTTACTCCCCATGAAAATTTGAGGTATTTTTCTGACGTCCCAACGCCTTGGAACACCTGTGTCCTACGAAACATGCGTGGAGATTGTTTACCCATCTCCCTCAGACCCACAATGATTTCTTCTGTTATCCTAGGTGTGGGATCTTTCCTACAACGGTAGGTAGCGACTGGATTCCAATACAACAAATAGCATATTATCCCTGAGTGTTTACACAGGCCGGGCTGTGAGGGAAACCTGGGAGTTGGTATGGAAAGCCAAGTAGCAGTGAGTGCCCTTAGATGGGCTATGGATTTAATTAGCAGACTTCTCCCTAACAGGGGAAATCATGTGGCCCGAGGAGTGAGTGTGCAGTGGGGCTTCACCACTCCCCCAAAGAAAGACTTTTTCCGGAATCGTGAGTGTTTGGAGGTTCCTCCAACAGACAGCAGCGCCCTGGTTCTGACAGAATGTCTAAGATTTATAATCCCTGGGTGTTAGCACGGTCGGACTGCAAGGGAATGCTAAGATTAGGGCTGGAAATCGAAGTGAAGAGAGTGCTTCCCCTTGGGCAGTGAAGATAATTAGCCAACATCTCCCATCCTGGGAACACCTGCACCCCAGAAACATGCCTTTAGTGTTTTTTCCTACTCCATCACACACACAAAGTAGTGTTATTTTTCCTTAGTGTGGGGAGGTTTCTACAATTTCAGGAGCAACTTTGTTCTAACAGATCCTGTAGCTTTTATTCCCTGATTTTTTTCCAGGCCGGGCTGCGAGGAAACGCTGGGGGTAGGGCTGGAAATCCAAGCAACTGCAAGGGCCACCCCATGGACTGTGGAGGTAATTATACGAATTTCCACAACCTAAGAACGCCTGTACCACCTGAAATATGCGTGGAGTTACTTTACCCATCTCTATCAGACACTCAAAGAATTGTTCCTTTATCCTGACTGTGGGGAGGTTCCTACAACTCTCTGAGGCACATGGGTTCCTGTAGAACCTTAGCTTAAATGCCCTGAGTGATTTCAAAGGCCGGGCTGCGAGTGAAATCTGGGGGATTGGCTGAAAAGCCAAGAAGCAGCGAGTGCCCCAAGATGCAATGTGGAGGTAATTAGCGGACTTCTCCCTAACAGGGACAAATCTGTGACCCCATCCTTCTGCGTGGATTGGGGCTCCACAACTCCCAACATGCAAAGACTTGTTCCAGAATCCTGAGTGTTTGGAGGACCCTACAACAGACAGCAACGCCGGGGTACTGATAGAATCATTTATTTTTCATCCCTGGGTGTTTCACTAGTCCGGGCTACAAGGGAAATTTGGGAGTTGGGCTTGAAAACGAAGAAGAAGTCAGTGATTCCCCATGAGCAGCGAAGGAATCTAGCCGACATCTCCCAACCTGGGAAAACCTGGATCCCCAAAAAAAATGCCTGGCGTGTGTTTTCCTACTCCATCACACACAGAAAGATTTGTTCTGTTTTCCAGAGTGTTCGAAGGTTTCCACAATTTTCAGCAGCGCATGGGTTCTTATAGCACCAGTAGTTCTTTTCGCTGTGTGTTACCCCAGGCCGGGCTGCAAGGGAAACCTGGGGGTTGGGCTGGAATTCCAAGTAGCAGGGAGTGCCACGAGATGGACTGTAGAGGGAATTAGTGGACTTCTCCCTAACAGGGAAAAACTTGTGCCCCCAGCCATGTGTGTGTTGTGGGGCTTCACAACTCACCCAAGCAAAGCCGTGTTTGGGAATCCTGTGTGTTTGGAGGTCTCTCCAACAAACAGCAGCGCCAGGGTTCTTATAGAATCAATTAGTCTGTCATCCCTGGGTGTTTTCCTAATCTGGGCTGCAAGGGAAAGCTGGGAGTAGGGCTGGAAAACGAAGAAAAACAGAGTGCCTCCCATGGACTCTGGAGATAATTAGCCAACGTCTCCCAACCTGGTTAAATCTGCACCCCAGAAACTGCATGGAGTGTGTTTTCCTACTACATAACACATACAAAGAAGTGTTCTGTTACCCTGTGTATTGGGAGGTTTCTACAACTGTCAGCAGCGCCTGGGTTATAATAAAAATTTTAGCTACATTTTCTGAGTGTTCTCTCAGGCTGGGTTGCAAGGGAAACTGGGGATGGGCTGGAATGCCAAGCAGGAGCGATTTCCTCCCCATGGGCAGTAGTGGGAATTATCTGACCTCCCACATCCTAGAAATACCTGTACCCCCTGAAACATGCGTGGAGGTTTTACCATCTCAAACAGACAGAAAAATATGTTCTGTTATCCTGCGGTTGCTGTGGTTCCTACAATGGTCTGCAGTGCCTGTGTTCAATTAGAACCACTAGCATATTTCTTCTGAGTGTTTTCCAGGGCGGGCTGCGACGGAAAGCTGGGGGTTAGGCTGGAAAGCCAAGTAGAAACAATTGCCTAGAGATTGACTGTAGAGGTAATTAGCGGAAGTCTCAATAACAGGGAAAAACTTGTACCCCCAGGCATGTCTGTGGTGTGGGGATTCACAACTCACAAAAGCAAAGCCGTTTTTGGGAATCCTGTGTGTTTGGAAGTCCCTCCAATAGACAGCAGCGCCAGGGTTCTGATAGAATCACTTAGTCTGTCATCCCTGGGTGTTTTCCTTACCCAGGCTGCAAGGGAAAACTGGGAGTAGGCCTGGAAAACGAAGAAAAACTGAGTGCCTTCCCATGGACTCTTGAGATTATTAGCCAACGTCTCCCAACCTGGTTAAACCTGCACCCCAGAAACATGCATGGAGTGTGTTTTCCTACTACATAACACACACAAAGAAGTGTTCTGTTACCCTCTGTATTGGGAGATTTCTACAACTGTCAGCAGCGCCTGGGTTCTAATTAAAAATTACGCTACAGTTTCTGAGTGTTCTCTCAGGCTGGGTTGCAAGGGAAACTGGTGATGGGCTGGAAAGCCAAGCAGGAGCGATTTCCTCCCCATGGGCCGTAGTGGGAATTATCTGAACTCCCACAGCCTAGGAATACCTGTACCCCCTGAAACATGCATGGAGGTTTTACCATCTCAATCAGACATAAAAATATGTTCTGTTATCCTGCGTGTGCGGTGGTTCCTACAACGGTCTTCAGTGCCTGTGTTCCATTAGTACCACCAGCTTATTTCACTGAGTGTCTTCCAGGGCGTGCTGCGAGGGAAAGCTGGGGGTTCGGCTAGAAAGCCAAGTAGCAACAAGTGCCTAGAGATTGACTGTAGAGGTAAATAGCGGACTTCTCATAAACTGGGAATTCCTGTGCCCCCAGGCATCTGTGTGGTGTGGGGCTCCACACCTCCCCCAATCAAAGCCGTGTTCCGGAATTTTGAGTGTGTTGGGTACCTCCAACCGACAGCAGCGACGGGGTTCTGATAGAATCAATAATATTGTCATATCTAGGTGTTTTCTTAGGCCAGGCTGCAAGGGATATTTGGGAGTTGGTCTGGAAAGCGAAGTAGTAGAGAGTGACTCTCCATTGGCAGTGGAGGTAATTAGGCAACATCTTCAAACATGGGAACAGCTGTACCCCCAGAATCATGCCTGGAGGGTATTTTCTTAACCATCATACACAAAGAAGTGTTCCGCTATCCTGAGTGTGGGGAGGTTTCTACAACTATGAACAGCGCCTGGGATATAAAGCAGCACTATTTCCTTTTCCGTTATTGTTTTCACAGGCCTGGCTGCGAGGTAAATCTGTGGGTTGGGCTGAAATTCTTAGAAGCAGCAAGTTACTCCCCATGAATATTTGAGGTATTTTTCCGAAGTCCCAACGCCTTGGAACACCTGTGCCCCGCAAAACATGCGTGGAGATTGTTTACCCATCTCCCTCAGACCCACAATGATTTCTTCTGTTATCCTAGGTGTGGGGTGTTTCCTAAAACGGTAGGTAGCGACTGGATTCCAATACAACAAATAGCATATTATCTTTGAGTGTTTACCCAGGCCGGGCTGTGAGGGAAAACTGGGGGTTGGTATGGAAATCCAAGTAGCAGTGAGTGCCCTTAGATGGGCTATGGATTTAATTAGCAGACTTCTCCCTAACAGGGGAAATCATGTGCGCCGAGGAGTGTGTGTGGAGTGGGGCTTCACCACTCCCCCCAAGAAAGCCTTTTTCTTGAATCGTGAGTGTTTGGATGTTCCTCCAACAGACAGCAGCGCCCTGGTTCTGACAGAATGTCTTAGATTTATAATCCCTGGGTGTTAGCACGGTCGGACTGCAAGGGAATGCTAGGATTAGGGCTGGAAATCGAAGTGAAGAGAGTGCTTCCCCTTGGGCAGTGAAGATAATTAGCCAACATCTCCCATCCTGGGAACACCTGCACCCCAGAAACATGCCTTTAGTGTTTTTTCCTACTCCATCACACACACAAAGTAGTGTTCTTTTTCCTTAGTGTGAGGAGGTTTCTACAACTTTCAGGAGCAACTTTGTTCTAACAGAACCTGTAGTTTAATTCCCTGAGATTTTCCAAGGCCGGGCTGCGAGGAAACGCTGGGGGTAGGGCTGGAAATCCAAGCAACTGCAAGGGCCTCCCCATGGACTGTGGAGGTAATTATACGAATTTCCACAACCTAAGAACGCCTGTCCCACCTGAAACATGCGTGGAGTTAGTTTACCCATCTCTATCAGACACTCAACGAATTGTTCCTTTATCCTGACTGTGGGGAGGTTCCTACAACTCTCTGAGGCACATGGGTTCCTGTAGAACCTTAGCTTAAATGCCCTGAGTGATTTCAAAGGCCGGGCTGCGAGTGAAATCTGGGGGATTGACTGAATAGCCAAGAAGCAGCGAGTGCCCCAAGATGCACTGTGGAGGTAATTAGCGGACTTCTCCCTAACAGGGACAAATCTGTGACCCCATCCTTCTGCGTGGAATGGGGCTTCACAACTCCCAACATGCAAAGACTTGTTCCAGATTCCTGAGGGTTTGGAGGATCCTCCAACAGACAGCAACGCCGGGGTACTGATAGAATCATTTATTTTTCATCCCTGGGTGTTTCACTAGTCCAGGCTACAAGGGAAAGTTGGGAGTTGGGCTTGAATACGAAGAAGAAGTCAGTGATTCCCCATGAGCAGCGAAGGAATCTAGCCGACATCTCCCAACCTGGGAAAACCTGGATACCCAAAAAAATGCCTGGCGTGTGTTTTCCTACTCCATCACACACAGAAAGATTTGTTCTGTTATCCTGAGTGTTCGAAGTTTTCCACAATTGTCAGCAGCGCATGGGTTCTTATAGCACCAGTAGTTCTTTCCCCTGTGTGTTACCCCTGGCCGGGCTGTAATGGAAACCTGGGGGTTGGGCTGGAAATCCAAGTAGCACTGAGTGCCCCTAGATTGACTGTAGAGGGAATTAGTGGACTTTTCCCTAACAGGGAAAAACTTGTGCCCAAAGCCATGTATGTGTTGTGGGGCTCCACAACTCACAAAAGCAAAGCCGTGTTTGGGAATCCTGTGTGTTTGGAGGTCCCTCCAACAGACAGCTGCGCCAGGGTTCTTATAGAATCACTTGGTCTGTCGTCCCTGGGTGTTTTCCTAACCCGGGCTTCAAGAGAAAGCTGGGAGTAGGGCTGGAAAGCGAAGAAAAACCGAGTGCCTCCCATGGACTCTGGAGATAATTAGCCAACGTCTCCCAACCTGGTTAAACCTGCACCCCAGAAACATTCATGGAGTGTGTTTTCCTACTACATAACACACACAAAGAAGTGTTCTGTTACCCTGTGTATTGGGAGGTTTCTACAACTGTCAGCAGCGCTTGGGTTCTAATTAAAATTTTAGCTATATTTTCTGAGTGTTCCCTCAGGCTGGGTTGCCAGGCAAACTGGGGATGGGCTGGAAAGCCAAGCAGGAGCGATTTTCTCCCCATGGGCAGTAGTGGGAATTATCTGACCTCCCACAACCTAGGAATACCTGTACCCCCTGTAACATGCGTGGAGGTTTTACCATCTCAAACAGACACAAAAATATGTTCTGTTATCCTGCGGTTGCGGTGGTTCCTACAATGGTCTGCAGTGCCTGTGTTCAATTAGAACCACTAGCATATTTCTTCTGAGTGTTTCCAGGGCGGGCTGCAACGGAAAGCTGGGGGTTAGGCTGGAAAGCCAATTAGAAACAATTGCCTAGATTGACTGTAGTGGTAATTAGCGGACGTCTCAATAACGGGGAAAGACTTGTGCCCCCAGCCATGTGTGTGGTGTGGGGATTCATAACTCACCAAAGCAAAGCCGTTTTTGGGAATCCTGTGTGTTTGGAATTCCCTCCAACAGACAGCAGTGTCAGGGTTCTGATAGAATCACTTAGTCTGTCATCCCTGGGTGTTTTCCTTACCCAGGCTGCAAGGGTAAACTGGGAGAAGGCCTGGAAAACGAAGAAAAACAGAGTGCCTCCCCATGGACTCTTGAGATAATAAGCCAACGTCTCACAACCAGGTTAAACCTGCACCCAATAAACATGCATGGAGTGTGTTTTCCTACTACAAAACACACACAAAGGAGTGTTCTGTTACCCTGTGTATTGGGAGGTTTCTACAACTGTCAGCAGCGCCTGGGTTCTAATTAAAAATTACGCTAGATTTTCTGAGTATTCTCTCAGTCTGGGTTGCAAGGGAAACTGGGGATGGGCTGGAAAGCCAAGCAGGAGCGATTTTCTCCCCATGGGCAGTAGTGGGAATTATCTGACCTCCCACAACCTAGGAATACCTGTACCCCCTGGAACATGCGTGGAGGTTTTACCATCTCAATGAGACACAAAAATATGTTCTGTTATCCTGCGTGTGCGGTGGTTCCTACAATGGTCTGCAGTGCCTGTGTTCAATTAGAACCACTAGCATATTTCTTCTGAGTGTTTTCCAGGGGGGGCTGCGACGGAAATCTGGGGGTTATCCTGGAAAGACAAGTAGAAACAAGTGCTTAGAGATTGACTGTAGAGGTAATTAGCAGAAGTCTCAATAACAGGGAAAAACTTGTGCCCCCAGCCATGTGTGTGATGTGGGGCTTCACAACTCATCCAAGCAAAGCCGTATTTGGGAATCCTGTGTGTTTGGAAGCCCCTCCAACAGACAGCAGCGCCAGGGTTCTGATAGAATCACTTAGTCTGTCATCCCTGGGTGTTTTCCTTACCCAGGCTGCAAGGGAAAGCTGGGAGTAAGTCTGGAAAACGAAGAAAAACTGAGTGCCTCCCCATGGACTCTAGAGATAATTAGCCAACGTCTCCCAACCTGGTTAAACCTGCACCCCAGAAACATGCATGGAGTGTGTTTTCCTACTATATAACACACACAAAGAAGTGTTCTGTTACCCTCTGTATTGGGAGGTTTCTACAACTGTCAGCAGCGCCTGGGTTCTAATTAAAAATTCAGCTACATTTTCTGAGTGTTCTCTCAGGCTGGGTTGCAAGGGAAACTGGTGATGGGCTGGAAAGCCAAGCAAGAGCGATTTCCTCCCCATGGGCAGTAGTGGGAATTATCTGACCTCCCACAGCCTAGGAATACCTGTACCCCCTGAAACATGCATGGAGGTTTTACCTTCTCAATCAGACATAAAAATATGTTCTGTTATCCTGCGTTTGCGGTGGTTCCTACAACGGTCTACAGTGCCTGTGTTCCATTAGTACCACCAGCTTATTTCTCTAAGTGTCTTCCAGGGCGTGCTGCGAGGGAAAGCTGGGGGTTCGGCTGGAAAGCCAAGTAGCAACAAGTGCCTAGAGATTGATTGTAGAGGTAAATAGCGGACTTCTCATAAACTGGGAATTCCTGTGCCCCCAGGCATCTGTGTGGTGTGGGGCTCCACACCTCCCCCAATCAAAGCCGTGTTCCGGAATTTTGAGTGTGTTGGGTACCTCCAACCGACAGCAGCGACGGGGTTCTGATAGAATCAATAATATTGTCATATCTAGGTGTTTTCTTAGGCCAGGCTGCAAGGGATATTTGGGAGTTGGTCTGGAAAGCGAAGTAGTAGAGACTGACTCTCCATTGGCAGTGGAGGTAATTAGGCAACATCTTCAAACATGGGAACAGCTGTACCCCAAGATACATGCCTGGAGGGTATTTTCTTAACCATCATACACAAAGATGTGTTCCGCTATCCTGATTGTGGTGAGGTTTCTACAACTATGTATAGCGCCTGGGATAAAAAGCAGCACTATTTCCTTTTCCGTTATTGTTTTCACAGGCCTGGCTGCGAGGTAAATCTGTGGGTTGGGCTGAAATTCTTAGAAGCAGCAAGTTACACCCCATGAATATTTGAGGTATTTTTCCGAAGTCCCAACGCCTTGGAACACCTGTGCCCCGCAAAACATGCGTGGAGATTGTTTACCCATCTCCCTCAGACCCACAATGATTTCTTCTGTTATCCTAGGTGTGGGATGTTTCCTACAACTGTAGGTAGCGACTGGATTCCAATACAACAAATAGCATATTATCTTTGAGTGTTTACCCAGGCCGGGCTGTGAGGGAAAACTGGGGGTTGGTATGGAAAGCCAAGTAGCAGTGAGTGCCCTTAGATGGGCTATGGATTTAATTAGCAGACTTCTCCCTAACAGGGAAAATCATGTGCCCCGAGGAGTGAGTGTGCAGTGGGGCTTCACCACTCCACCCAACAAAGTCTTTTTCCGAAATCGTGAGTGTTTGGAGGTTCCTCCAACAGACAGCAGCGCCCTGGTTCTGACAGAATGTCTTAGATTTATAATCCCTGGGTGTTACCATGGTCGGACTGCAAGGGAATGCTAGGATTAGGGCTGGAAATCAAAGTGAAGAGAGTGCTTCCCCATGGGCAGTGGAGTTAATTAGCCAACATCTCCCATCCTGGGAACACCTGCACCCCAGAAACATGCCTTTAGTGTTTTTTCCTACTCCATTACACACAAAAATGTGTATTCTATTTTCCTTAGTATGTTGAGTTTTCTACAACTGTCAGGATCGCCTGGGTTCTAATAGAAATTGTAGCTTTCCTTCCCTGAGTGTTTTCCAAGACCGGGCTGAGAGTGAAATCTGGGGAATTGTCTGAAAAGCCAAGAAGCAGCGAGTGCCCCAAGATGCACTGTGGAGGTAATTAAATGACTTCTCAATAACAGGGAAATACTTGTGCCCCCAGCCATGTGTGTGGATTGGGGCTTCACAACTCCACATTCAAAGACGGTTTTGGGAATCCTGTGTGTGTGGAGGTTCCTGCAACCGATAGCAGCGCCGGGGTTCTGATAGAATTATTTAGTTTGTAATCCCTGGGTGTATTCCTAACCCGTGCAGCAAGGGAATGCTGGGAGTAGGGCTGGAAAATTAAGAAAATCAGAGTGCCTCACCATGGACAGTGGAGGTAATTAGCCAACATCTCCCATCCTGGGATCACCTGCACCCCAGAAACATGCCTTTAGTGTTTTTTCCTACTCCATCACACACACAATGTAGTGTTCTTTTTCCTTAGTGTGGGGAGGTTTCTACAACTTTCAGGAGCAACTTTGTTCTAAAAGAACCTGTAGCTTTTATTCCCTGAGTTTTTCCCAGGCCGGGCTGCGAGGAAACGCTGGGGGTAGGGCTGGAAATCCAAGCAACTGCAAGGGCCTCCCCATGGACTGTGGAGGTAATTATACGAATTTCCACAACCTAAGAACGCCTGTACCACCAGAAACAAGCGTGGAGTAAGTTTACCCAGCTCTATCAGACACTCAAAGGATTGTTCTTTTATCCTGAGTGTGGGGAGATTCCTACAACTTTCTGAAGCACATGGGTTCCTGTAGAAACTTAGCTTAATTGCCCTGAGTTTATACAAAATCCGGGCTGCGAGTGAATACTGGGGGACTGGCTGAAAAGCCAAGAAGCAGCGAGTGCCCCAAGATGCATTGTGGAAGTAATTAGCGGACTTCTCCCTAAAAGGGACAAATCTGTGACCCCATCCTTCTGCGTGGATTGGGGCTCCACATCTCCCAACATGCAAAGACTTGTTCCAGAATCCTGAGGGTTTGGAGGATCCTCCAAAAGACAGCAACGCCTGGGTACTGATAGAATCATTTATTTTTCATCCCTGGGTGTTTCACTAGTCCAGGCTACAAGGTAAAGCTGGGAGTTGGGCTTGAATACGAAGAAGAATACAGTGACTCCCCATGAGCAGCGAAGGAATGTAGCCGACATCTCCCAACCTGGGAAAACCTGGATACCCAAAAAATGCCTGGCGTGTGTTTTTATACCCCATCCCACACAGAAAGATTTGTTCTGTTATCCTGAGTGTTCGAAAGTTTCCACAATTGTCAGCAGCGAATGGGTTCTTATAGCACCAGTTGTTCTTTTACCTGTGTGTTACCCCATGCCGGGCTGCAAGGGAAACCTGGGGGTTGGGCTGGAAATCCAAGTAGCAGGGAGTGCCCCGAGAAGGACTGTAGAGAGAATTAGTGGACTTCTCCCTAACAGGGATAAACTTGTGCCCCCAGCCATGTGTATGCTGTGGGGCTTCAAAACTCACACAAGCAAAGCCATGTTTGGGAATCCTGTGTGTTTCGAAGTCCCTTCAACAGACAGCAGAGCCAGGGTTCTGATAGAAGTATTTAGTCTGTCATCCCTGGGTGTTTTCCTAACCCGGGCTTCAAGGGAAATCTGGGAGTAGGGCTGGAAAATGAAGAAAAACAGAGTGCCTCCCCATGGACTCTGGAGATAATTAGCCAACGTCTGCCAACCTGGTTAAACCTGCACCCTTGATACATGCATGGAGTGTGTTTTCCTACTACATAACACACACAAAGAAGTGTTCTGTTACGCTGTGTATTGGGAGGTTTCTACAACTGTCAGCAGCGCCTGGGTTCTAATTAAAAATTAAGCAACATTTTCTGAGTGTTCTCTCAGGCTGGGTTGCAAGGGAAACTGGGGATGAGCTGGAAAGCCAAGCAGGAGCGATTTCTCCCCATGGGCTCTATTGGGAAATATCTGACTTCCCACAACCTAGGAATACATGTACACCCTGAAACATGCGTGTAGATTTTACCATCTCAATCAGACACAAAAATATGTTTTGTTATCATGCGTGTGCGATGGTTCCTACAACGGTCTGCAGTGCCTGTGTTACATTAGAACCACTAGCATATTTCTACTGAGTGTCTTCCAGAGCGGGCTGCAAGGGAAATCTGGGGGTTCGGCTGGAAAGCCAAGAAGCAACAAGTGCCTAGG
This sequence comes from Camelus ferus, assembly GCF_009834535.1. NCBI lineage: Eukaryota > Metazoa > Chordata > Mammalia > Artiodactyla > Camelidae > Camelus > Camelus ferus. Next base: position 119,678,751 of record NC_045697.1, on the reverse strand, counting down.
GATTGACTGTAGAGGTAATTAGCGGACGTCTCAATAACAGGGAAAAACTTGTGCCCCCAGCCATGTGTGTGGTGTGGGGCTTCATAACTCACCCAAGCAAAGCCGTGTTTCAGAATCCTGTGTGTTTGGAGGTCCCTCCAACAGACAGCAGCGCCAGGGTTCTGATAGAATCACTTAGTCTGTCATCCCTGGTTGTTTTTCTAAACCGGAATTCAAGGGAAAACTGGGAGTAGGGCTGGAAAACGAAGAAAAACAGAGTGCCTCTCCATGGACTCTGGAAATAATTAGCCAACGTCTCCCAAACTGGTTAAACCTGCACCCAAGATACATGCATGGAGTGTGTTTTCCTACTTCATAACACATAAAAAGACGTGTTCTGTTACCCTGTGTATTGGGAGGTTTCTACAAATGTCAGCAGCGCCTGGGATCTAATTAAAATTACGCTACATTTTCTGAGTGTTCTCTCAGGCTGGGTTGCAAGGGAAACTGGGGATGGGCTGGAAAGCCAAGCAGGAGCGATTTCCTCCCCATGTGCCGTAGTGGGAATTATCTGACCTCCCACATCCTAGGAATACCTGTACCCCCTGAAACATGCTTTGAGGTTTTACCATCTGAATCATACACAAAAATATGTTCTGTTATCCTGCGTGTGCGGTGGTTCCTACAATGGTCTACAGTGCCTGTGTTCAATTAGAACCACTAGCATATTTCTTCTGAGTGTATTCCAGGGCGGGTAGTGAGGGAAAGCTGCGGGTTAGGCTGGAAAGCCAAGTAGCAACAAGTGCCTAGAGATTGACTGTAGAGGTAATTAGTGGACTTCTCATAAACAGGGAATTCCTGTGCCCCCAGTCATCTGTCGGTTGTGAGGCTCCTCACCTCCAACAAGCAAAGCCGTGTTCCAGAATTTTGAGTGTGTTGGGAACCTCCTACCGACAGCAGCGACGGGTTTCTGATAGAATCACTAATATTGCCATATCTAGGTGTTTCCTTAGGCCGGGCTGCAAGGGATATTTTGGAGTTGCTCTGGAAATTGAAGATGTAGAGAGTGCCTCCCCATTGGCAATGGCGGTAATTAGTCGACATCTCCATACCTGGGAACAGGTGTACCCCCAAAAACATGCCTGGAGTTTATTTTCCTAAACCATCATACACACAAAGATGTGTTCCGATATCCTTAGTGTGGGGAGGTTTCTACAACTGTGAACAGCACCTGGGATATAATAGAACCAGTGTTTCCTTTTCCGTGATTGTTTTCACAGGCCTGGCTGCGAGGTAAAGCTGTGAGTTGGGCTGAAATTCGTAGAAGCAGCAAGTTACACTCCATGAAAATTTGAGGTATTTTTCCGACTTCCCACAGACTTTGAACAACTGTGCCACCCCAAACATGCGTGGAGATTGTTTACCCATCTCCATCAGACCCACAAAGATTTCTTCTGTTATCCTAGGTGTGTGATGTTTCCTACAACGGTAGGTAGCTCCTGGGTTCCAATAAAAACAATAGCATATTATCCATGAGTATTTAACAGGCCGGGGACTGAGGGAAATTTGGGGGTTTGTATGGAAAGCCAAGTAGCAGCGAGTGCCCCTAGATGGAATATGGATGTAAATAGCAGACTTCTCCCTAACAGGGAAAATCATGTGCCCCCAGCAGTGAGTGTGAAGTGGGGCTTCACCACTCCACCCAACAAAGCCTTGTTCCTGAATCGTGAGTGTTTGAAGGTACCTTAAACAGACAGCAGCTCCATGGTTCTGACAGAATGTCTTAGATATTTAATCCCTGACTGTCTTCCACGGTCGGGCTGCAAGGGAAAGCTAGGTTTAGGGCTGGAAATCGAAGTGAAGAAATTGTTTCCCCATGGGCAATGTAGGTAATTAGCCAACATCTCCCATCCTGGGAACACCTGCACCCCAGAAACATGCCTTTAGTGTGTTTTCCAACTCCATCACACACACAAATGTGTATTCTGTTTTCCTTAGTATGTTGAGGTTTCTACAACTGTCAGGATCGCCTGGGTTTTAATAGAACTTGTAGCTTTCCTTCCCTGAGTGATTTCCGAGACTGGGCTGAGAGTGAAATCTGGGGAATTGGCTGAAAAGCCAAGAAGCATCGAGTGCCCCAAGATACACTGTGGAAGTAATTAACTGACTTCTCAATAACAGGGAAATACTTGTGCCCCAAGCCATGTGTGTGGAGTGGGGTTTCACAAATCCCCAATCAAAGCTGTGTTTGGGAATCCTGTGTGTGTGGAGGTTCCTGCAACAGACAGCAGCCCCGGGATTCTGATAGAATTAATTAGTTTGTCATCTCTGGGTGTTGTCCTAACCCGTGCAGCTAGGGAAAGCTGGGAGTAGGACTGGAAAACGAAGAAAATCTGAGTGCCTCCCCATTGGCAGTGGAGGTAATTAGCAAAAATCTCCCATCCTGGGAACACCTGCACCCCAAAAACATGCCTTTAGTGTGTTATCCTACTCCATTACACACACAAGGTAGTGTTCTCTTTTCCTTTGTGTGGGAAGGTTTTACAACATTCATGAGCAACTTTGTTCTAACAGAACCTGTAGCTTTAATTCCCTGAGATTTTCCCAGGCCGGGCTGCGAGGAAACGCTGGGGGTAGGGCTGGAAATCCAAGCAAATTCAAGGGCCTCCCCATGGACAGTGGAGTTAATTATACGAACTTGCACAACCTAAGAACGCCTGTAAAACCTTAAACATGCGTAGAGTTAGTTTACCCATCTCTATCAGACTCTCAAAGAATTGTTCTGTTACTCTGAGTGTGGGGATGTTCCTACAACTGTCTGCAGCACTTGGGTTCCTATAGAACCCTAGCTTATTTGCCCTGAGTGTTTTCAAAGCCGGGCTGCGAATGAATTCTGGGGGATTGGCTGAAATTCCAAGAAGCAGCGAGTGCCCCAAGACGCACTGTGGAGGTAATTAGCGGACTTCTCCCTAACATGGACAAATCTGTGACCCCATCCTTCAGCGTGGATTGGGGCTCCACTACTCCCAACATGCAAAGACTTGTTCCAGAATCCTGAGGGTTTGGAGGATCCTCCAAAAGACAGCAACGCCGGGCTACTGATAGAATCCTTTATTTTTCATCCCTGGGTGTTTCACTAGTCCGGGATACAAGGGAAAGCTGGGAGTTGGGCTGGAAAATGAAGAAGACAGTGACTCCCCATGAGCAGCGAAGGAAACCAGCCGACATCTCCCAACCTGGGAAAACCTGGATTCCCCAGAAAAATGCCTGGCGTGTGTTTTCCTACTCCATCACACACAGAAAGGTGTGTTCTGTTATCCTGAGTGTTCGAAGGTTTCCACAATTGTCAGCAGCGCATGGGTTCTTATAGCACCAGTAGTTCTTTTAACTGTGTGTTATCCCAGGCCAGGCTGCAAGGGAAAACTGGGGGTTGGGCTGGAAATCCAAGTAGCAGGGAGTGCCCCGAGATGGACTGTAGAGGGAATTAGCGGACTTCTCCCTAACAGGGAAAAACTTGTGCCCCCAGCCATGTGTGTGGTGTGGGGCTTCACAACTCACTCAAGCACAGCCGTGTTTGGGAATCCTGTGTGTTTGGAGGTCCCTCCAACACACAGCAGCACCAGGGTTCTTATAGAATCACTTAGTCTGTCATCCCTGGGTGTTTTCCTAACCCGGGCTTCAAGGGAAAGCTGGGAGTAGGGCTGGATAACGAAGAAAAACCGAGTGCCACTCATGGACTCTGGGGATAATTAGCCAACGTCTCCCAACCTGGTTAAACCTGCACCCCAGAAACATGCATGGAGTGTGTTTTCCTACTACATAACACACACAAAGAAGTGTTCTGTTACCCTGTGTATTGGGAGGTTTCTACAAATATCAGCAGCGCCTGGGATCTAATTAAAATATAAGCTACATTTTATGAGTGTTCTCTCAGGCTGGGTTGCAAGGGAAACTGGGGATGAGCTGGAAAGCCAAGCAGGAGCGATTTCCTCCCAATGGGCAGTAGTGGGAATTTTCTGACCTCCCACAACCTAGGAATACCTGTACCCCTGAAACATGCGTGGAGGTTTTAACATCTCAATCAGACACAAAAATATGTTCTGTTATACTGCGTGTGCGGTGGTTCCTACAATGGTCTGCAGTGCCTGTGTTCAATTAGAACCACTAGCATATTTCTTCTGAGTGATTTCCAGGGCGGACTGCGAGGGAAACCTGGGCGTTAAGCTGGAAAGCCAAGTAGAAACAAGTGCCTAGAAATTGACTGTAGAGGTAATTAGCGGACTTCTCATAAAGAGGGAATTCCTGTACCCTGGGCATCTGTGTGGTGTGGGGCTCCACACCTCCCCCAAGCAAAGCCGTTTTTCGGAATTTTGAGTGTGTTGGTTACCTCCTACCTACAGCAGCAACGGGGTTCTGATAGAATCAATAATAATGTCATATCTAGGTGTTTCTTAGGCCGGGCTGCAAGGGATATTTCGGAATAGCTCTGGAAAACGAAGAAGTTGAGGGTGCCTCTCTATTGGCAGTGGAGGTAATTAGGCGACATCTCCAAACCTGGGAACAGGTGTACCCCCATATACATGCCTGGAGTGTATTTTCCTAACCATCATACACACAAAGATGTGTTCCGCTATCCTGAGTGTGGGGAGTTTTCTACATCTGTGAACAGCACCTTGGATATAATAGAACCAGTGTTTTCTTTTCCGTGATTGTTTTCACAGGCCTGGCTGCGAGGTAAAGCTGTGGGTTGGGCTGAAATTCGTAGAAGCAGCAAGTTACACTCCATGAAAATTTGAGGTATATTTCCGACGTCCCACAGCCTTCGAACACCTGTGCCCCTCCAAACATGCGTGGAGATTGTTTACCAATCTCCATCAGACCCACAAAGATTTCTTCTGTTATCTTAGTTGTAGGATGTTTCCTACAACGTTACGTAGCGCCTGGGTTCCAATACAAGCAATAGCGTATTATCCCTGAGTGTTTACCAGGCCGGGCTTTGAGGGAAACCTGGGGGTTGGTATGGAAAGCCAAGTAGCAGCGAGTGCCCCTAGATGGAATATGGATGTAAATAGCAGACTTCTCCCTAACAGGGAGAATCAAGTGCCCCCAACAGTGAGTGTGCAGTGGGGCTTCACCACTCCCCCCAACAAAGCCAGTGTTCCTGAATCGTGAGTGTTTCGAGGTTCCTCCAACAGACAGCAGCTCCATGGTTCTGAAAGAATGTCTTAGAGTTTTAAACACCTGAGTGTTTTCCACGGTCGGTCTGCAAGGTAATGCTAGGTTTAGGGCTGGAAATCGAAGTGAAGAGAGTGCTTCCCCATGGGCAGTGGAGGTAATTAGCCAACATCTCCCATCCTGGGAACACCTGCACCCCAGAAACATGCCTTTAGTGTGTTTTCCTTCTCCATCACACACACAAAGCAATATTCTGTTTTCCTTAGTATGTTGAGGTTTCTACAACTGTCAGGATCGCCTGGGTTCTAATAGAACTTGTAGATTTCCTTCCCTGAGTGTTTTCCGAGACCGGGCTGAGAGTGAAATCTGGGGAATTGGCTGAAAAGCCAAGAGGCAGCGAGTGCCCCAAGATACACTGTGGAGGTATTTAACTGACTTCTCTATAACAGGGAAATACTTGTGCCCCCAGCCATGTGTGTGGAGTGGGGCTTCACAACTCCCCAATCAAAGCTGTGTTTGGAATCCTGTGTGTGTGGAGGTTCCTGCAACATAGAGCAGCGCCTGTGTTCTTATAGAATAATTTAGTTTGTAATCCTTGGGTGTTTTCCTAACCCGTGCAGCAAGGGAATGCTGGGAGTAGGGCTGGAAAACGAAGAAAATCAGAGTGCCTCCCCATGGGCAGTGGAGGTAATTAGCCAAAATCTCCCATCCTGGGAACACCTGCACCCCAGAAATATGCCTTTAGTGTATTTTTCTACTCCATCACACACACAAAGAAGTGTTCTCTTTTCCTTAGTGTTGGGAGGTTTCTTCAACTTTTAGGAGCAACTTTGTTCTTTCAGAACCTGTAGCTTTTATTCCCTGAGTTTTTCTCAGGCCGGGCTGCGAGGAAAACCTGGGGGTAGGGCTGGAAATCCAAGCAACTGCAAGGGCCTCCCCATGGACAGTGGAGTTAATTATACGAACTTCCACAACCTAAGAAAGCCTGTACCACCTGAAACAAGCCTGGAGTTTGTATACCCATCTCTATCAGACTCTCGAAGATTTGTTCTGTTATCCTGAGTTTGGGGAGGTTCCTACAACTGTCTTCAGCACCTGGGTTCCTATAGAACCCTAGCTTACTTGCCCTGAGTGTTTTCAATGGCCGGGCTGCGAGTGAATTCTGGGGGATTGGCTGAAAATCCAAGAGGAGGCGAGTGCCCCAAGACGCAATGTGGAGGTAATTAGCGGACTTCTCCCTAACAGGGACAAATCTGTGACCCCATACTTCTGCGTGGATTGGGGCTCCACACCTCCCAACATGCAAAGATTTGTTCCAGAATCCTGAGGGTTTCGAGGATCCTCCAACAGACAGCAACGCCGGGGTACTGATAGAATAATTTTTTTTCATCCCTGGGTGTTTCACTAGTCAGGGCTACAAGGGAAATCTGGGAGTTGAGCTTGAAAACGAAGAAGACAGTGACTCCCCATAAACAATGAAGGAAACTACGCGACATCTCCCAACCTGGGAAAACCTGGAACCCCAAAAAAATGCCTGGCGTGTGTTTTCATACTCCATCACACACATAAAGATTTGTTCTGTTATCCTGAGTGTTCGAAGGTTTCCACAATTGTCAGCAGCGCATGGGTTCTTATAGCACCAGTAGTTCTTTTAACTTTGTGTTACACCAGGCCGGGCTGCAAGGGAAACCTGGGGGTTGGGCTGGAAATCCAAGTAGCAGGGAGTGCCCCGAGATGGACTGTAGAGGGAATTAGCGGACTTCTCCCTAACAGGGAAAAACTTGTGCCCCCAGGCATGTGTGTGGTGTGGGGCTTCAAAACTCAAGCAAGCACAGCCGTGTTTGGGAATCCTGTGTGTTTGGAGTTCCCTCCAACAGACAGCAGCGCCAGGGTTCTTATAGAATCACTTAGTCTGTCATCCCTGGGTGTTTTCCTAACCCGGGCTGCAAGGGAAAGCTGGGAGTAGGGCTGGAAAACGAAGAAAAACCGAGTGCCTCACATGGACTCTGGAGATAATTAGCCAACGTCTCCCAAGCTGCTTAAACCTGCACCCCAGAAACATGCATGGAGTGTGCTTTCCTACTACATAACGCACACAAAGAAGTGTTCTGTTACCCTGTGTATTGGGAGGTTTCTACAATTGTCAGCAGCGCCTGGGATCTAATTCAAATTTAAGCTACATTTTCTGAGTGTTCTCTCAGGCTGGGTTGCAAGGGAAACTGGGGATGAGCTGGAAATCCAAGCAGAAGCGATTTCCTCCCCATGGGCAGTAGTGGGAATTATCTGACCTCCCACAACCTAGGAATACCTGTACCCCCTGAAACATGCGTGGAGGTTTTAACATCTCAATCAGACACAAAAATATGTTCTGTTATCCTGCGTGTGCGGTGGTTCCTACAATGGTCTGCAGTGCCTGTGTTCAATTAGAACCACTAGCATATTTCTTCTGAGTGATTTCCAGGGCGGGCTGCGAGGGAAACCTGGGCGTTAAGCTGGAAAGCCAAGTAGAAACAAGTGCCTAGAAATTGACTGTAGAGGTAATTAGCGGACTTCTAATAAACAGGGAATTCCTGTGCCCTAGGCATCTGTGTGGTGTGGGGCTCCACACCTGCCCCAAGCAAAGCCGTTTTTCGGAATTTTGAGTGTGTTGGTTACCTCCTACCGACAGCAGCAACGGGGTTCTGATAGAATCACTAATATTGTCATATCTAGATGTTTTCTTAGGCCGGGCTGCAGGGATATTTGGGAGTTGCTCTGGAAAGCGAAGAAGTAGAGGGTGCCTCCCTATTGGCAGTGGAGGTAATTAGGCGACATCTCCAAACCTGGGAACAGCTGTACCCCCAGATACATGCCTGGAGTGTATTTTCCTAAACCATCTTACACACAAAGATGTGTTCCGCTATCCTGAGTGTGGGGAGGTTTCTACATCTGTGAACAGCTCCTTGGATATAATAGAACCAGTGTTTTCTTTTCCGTGATTGTTTTCACAGGCCTGGCTGCGAGGTAAAGCTGTGGGTTGGGCTGAAATTCGTAGAAGCAGCAAGTTACACTCCGTGAAAATTTGAGGTAATTTTCAGACGTCCCACAGCCTTGGAACACCTGTGCCCCCCCAAACATGCGTGGAGATTGTTTACCAATCGCCATCAGACCCACAAAGATTTCTTCTGTTATATTAGGTGTGGGATGTTACCTACAACGGTACGTAGCGCCTGGGTTCCAATACAACCAATAGCGTATTATACCTGAGTGTTTACCAGGCCGGGCTGTGAGGGAATCCTGGGGGTTGGTATGGAAGCCAAGTAGCAGCGAGTGCCCCTAGATGGAATATGGATGTAAATAGCAGACTTCTCCCTAACAGGGAAAATCATGTGCCCCCAACAGTGAGTGTGCAGTGGGGCTTCACCACTCCCCCCAACAAAGCCGTGTTCCGGAATCGTGAGTGTTTGGAGGTTCCTCCAACAGACAGCAGCTCCATGGTTCTGACAGAATATCTTAGATTTTAAACCCTGAGTGTTTTCCACGGTCGGGCTGCAAGGGAATGCTAGGTTTAGGGCTGGAAATCGAAGTGAAGAGAGTGCTTCCCCATGGGCAGTGGAGGTAATTAGCCAACATCTCCCATCCTGGGAACACCTGCACCCCAGAAACATGCCTTTAGTGTGTTTTCCTACTCCATCACACACACAAAGTAGTATTCTGTTTTCCTTAGTATGTTGAGGTTTCTACAACTGTCAGGATCGCCTGGGTTCTAATAGAACTTGTAGCTTTCCTTCCCTGAGTGTTTTCCGAGACCGGGCTGAGAGTGAAATCTGGGGAATTGGCTGAAAAGCCAAGAAGCAGCGAGTGCCCCAAGATGCACTGTGGAGGTAATTAACTGACTTCTCAATAACAGGGAAATACTTGTGCCCCCAGCCATGTGTGTGGAGTGGGGCTTCACAACTCCCCAATCAAAGCCGTGTTTGGGAATCCTGTGTGTGTGGAGGTTCCTGCAACAGACAGCAGCGCCTGTGTTCTAATAGAATTATTTAGTTTGTCATCCCTGGGTGTTTTCCTAACCCGTGCAGCAAGGGAATGCTGGGAGTAGGGCTGGAAAACGAAGAAAATCAGAGTGCCTCCCCATGGGCAGTGGAGGTAATTAGCCAAAATCTCCCATCCTGGGAACACCTGCACCCCAGAAACATGCCTTTAGTGTATTTTTCTACTCCATCACACACACAAAGAAGTGTTCTGTTTTCCTTAGTGTGGGGAGGTTTCTACAACTTTTAGGAGCAACTTTGTTCTTTCAGAACCTGTAGCTTTTATTCCCTGAGTTTTTCTCAGGCCGGGCTGCGAGGAAAAGCTGGGGGTAGGGCTGGAAATCCAAGCAACTGCAAGGGCCTCCCCATGGACAGTGGAGTTAATTATACGAACTTCCACAACCTAAGAAAGCCTGTACCACCTGAAACAAGCCTGGAGTTTGTATACCCATCTCTATCAGACTCTCGAAGATTTGTTCTGTTATCCTGAGTTTGGGGAGGTTCCTACAACTGTCTTCAGCACCTGGGTTCCTATAGAACCCTTGCTTACTTGCCCTGAGTGTTTTCAAAGGCCGGGCTGCGAGTGAATTCTGGGGGATTGGCTGAAAGCCAAGAGGAGGCGAGTGCCCCAAGACGCAATGTGGAGGTAATTAGCGGACTTCTCCCTAACAGGGACAAATCTGTGACCCCATCCTTCTGCGTGGATTGGGGCTCCACACCTCCCAACATGCAAAGACTTGTTCCAGAATCCTGAGGGTTTGGAGGATCCTCCAACAGACAGCAACGCCGGGGTACTGATAGAATCATTTATTTTTCATCCCTGGGTGTTTCACTAGTCCAGGCTACAAGGGAAAGCTGGGAGTTGGGCTTGAAAACGAAGAAGAAGACAGTGACTCCCCATGAACAACGAAGGAATCTAGACGACATCTCCCAACCTGGGAAAGCCTGGAACCCCAAAAAAATGCCTGGCGTGTGTTTTCATACTCCATCACACACAGAAAGATTTGTTCTGTTATTCTGAGTGTTCGAAGGTTTCCACAATTGTCAGCAGCGCATGGGTTCTTATAGCACCAGTAGTTCTTTTTACTGTGTGTTAAACCCAGGACGACCTGCAAGGGAAACCTGGGGGTTGGGCTGGAAATCCAAGTAGCAGGGAGTGCCCCGAGATGGACTGTAGAGGGAATTAGCGGACTTCTCCCTAACAGGGAAAAACTTGTGCCCCCAGCCATGTGTGTGTTGTGGGGCTTCACAACTCACCCAAGCAAAGCCGTGTTTGGGAATCCTGTGTGTTTGGAGGTCCCTCCAACTGACAGCAGCGCCAGGGTTCTGATAGAATCACTTAGTCTGTCATCCCTGGGTGTTTTCCTAACCCGGGCTGCAAGGGAAACCTGGGAGTAGGGCTGGAAAATGAAGAAAAACAGAGTGCCTCCCCATGGTCTCTGGAGATAATTAGCCAACGTCTCCCAAACTGGTTAAACCTGCACCCCAGAAACATGCATGGAGTGTGTTTTCCTACTATATAACACACACAAAGAAGTGTTCGGTTACCTTGTGTATTGGGAGGTTTCTAAAACTGTCAGCAGCGCCTGTGTTCTAATTAAACATTAAGCAAAATTTTCTGAGTGTTCTCTCAGGCTGGGTTGCATGGGAACCTGGGGATGGGCTGGAAAACCAAGCAGGAGCGATTTCCTCCCCATGGGCAGTAGTGGGAATTATCTGACCTCCCACAACCTAGGAATACCTGTAACCCCTGAAATATGCGTGGAGATTTCACCAACTCAATCAGACACAAAAATATGTTCTGTTATCCTGAGTGTGCGGTGGTTCCTACAACGGTCTGCAGTGCCTGTGTTCCATTAGAACAACTAGCATATTTTTTCGGATTGTCTTCCAGGGCGGGCTGTGAGGGAAAGCTGGGGGTTCGGCTGGAAAGCCAAGTAGCAACAAGTGCCTAGAGATTGACTGTAGAGGTAATTAGTGGACTTCTCATAAACAGGGAATTCCTGTGCCCCCAGTCTTCTGTGTGGTGTGAGGTTCCACACCTCCACCAAGCAAAGCCGTTTTCCGGAATTTTGAGTTTGTTGGGAACCTCCTACCGACAGCAGCGACGTGGTTCTGATAGAATAACTAATATTGTCATATCTAGGTGTTTTCTTAGGCCGGGCTGCATTGGATATTTGGGAGTTGGTCTGGAAAGCGAAGAAGTAGAGAGTGCCTCCCCATTGGCAGTGGAGGTAATTAAGCGACACCTCCAAACCTGGGAAAAGATGTACCCCCAGTTACATGCCTGGAGTGTATTTTCCTAAACCATCATACACAAATATGTGTTCCACTATCCTGAGTTTGGAGAGGTTTCTACAACTATGAACAGCACCTGGGATATTATAGCACCATTATTTTCTTATCCGTGATTGTTTTCACAGGCCTGACTGCGAGGTAAAGCTGTGGGTTGGGCTGAGTTTCGTAGAAGCAGCAAGTTACTCCCCATGAAAATTTGAGGTATTTTTCCGACGTCCCACAGCCTTCGAACACCTGTGCCCCCCCCAAACATGCGTGGAGATTGTTTACCAATCTCCATCAGACCCACAAGGATTTCTTCTGTTATCTTAGGTGTGGGATGTTTCCTACAACGGTACGTAGCGCCTGGGTTCCAATACAACCAATAGCGTATTATACCTGAGTGTTTACCAGGCCGGGCTGTGAGGGAAAACTGGGGGTTGGTATGGAAAGCCAAGTAGCAGCGAGTGCCCCTAGATGGAATATGGATGTAAATAGCAGACTTCTCCCTAACAGGGAAAATCATGTGCCCCCAACAGTGAGTGTGCAGTGGGGCTTCACCACTTCCCCCAACAAAGCCGTGTTCCTGAATCGTGAGTGTTTGGAAGTTCCTCCAACAGACAGCAGCTCCATGGTTCTGACAGAATATCTTAGTCTTTTAAACCCCTGAGTGTTTTACACGGTCGGACTGCAAGGGAATGCTAGGTTTAGGGCTGGAAATCGAAGTGAAGAGAGTGCTTCCCCATGGGCAGTGGAGGTAATTAGACAACATCTCCCATCCTGGGAACACCTGCACCCCAGAAACATGCCTTTAGTGTGTTTTCCTACTCCATCACACACACAAAGCAGTATTCTGTTTTCCTTAGTATGTTGAGGTTTGTACAACTGTCAGGATCGCCTGGGTTCTAATAGAACTTGTAGCTTTCCTTCCCTGAGTGTTTTCCGAGACCGGGCTGAGAGTGAAATCTGGGGAATTGGCTGAAAAGCCAAGAAATTGCGAGTGCCCCATGATACACTGTGGAGGTAATTAACTGACTTCTCTATAACAGGGAAATACTTGGGCCCCAGCCATGTGTGTGGAGTGGGGCTTCACAACTCCCCAATCAAAGCCGTGTTTGGGAATCCTGTGTGTGTGGAGGTTCCTGCAACAGAGAGCAGCGCCTGTGTTCTTATAGATTAACTTAGTTTGTCATCCCTGGGTGTTTTCCTAACCCGTGCAGCAAGGGAATGCTGGGAGTAGGGCTGGAAAACGAAGAAAATCAGAGTGCCTCCCCATGGGCAGTGGAGGTAATTAGCCAAAATCTCCCATCCTGGGAACACCTGCACCCCAGAAACATGCCTTTAGTGTATTTTTCTACTCCATCACACACACAAAGAAGTGTTCTGTTTTCCTTAGTGTGGGGAGGTTTCTACAACTTTTAGGAGCAACTTTGTTCTTTCAGAACCTGTAGCTTTTATTCCCTGAGTTTTTCTCAGGCCGGGCTGCGAGGAAAAGCTGGGGGTAGGGCTGGAAATCCAAGCAACTGCAAGGGCCTCCCCATGGACAGTGGAGTTAATTATACGAACTTCCACAACCTAAGAAAGCCTGTACCACCTGAAACAAGCCTGGAGTTTGTATACCCATCTCTATCAGACTCTCGAAGATTTGTTCTGTTATCCTGAGTTTGGGGAGGTTCCTACAACTGTCTTCAGCACCTGGGTTCCTATAGAACCCTTGCTTACTTGCCCTGAGTGTTTTCAAAGGCCGGGCTGCGAGTGAATTCTGGGGGATTGGCTGAAAATCCAAGAGGAGGCGAGTGCCCCAAGACGCAATGTGGAGGTAATTAGCGGACTTCTCCCTAACAGGGACAAATCTGTGACCCCATCCTTCTGCGTGGATTGGGGCTCCACACCTCCCAACATGCAAAGACTTGTTCCAGAATCCTGAGGGTTTGGAGGATCCTCCAACAGACAGCAACGCCGGGGTACTGATAGAATCATTTATTTTTCATCCCTGGGTGTTTCACTAGTCCGGGCTACAAGGGAAAGCTGGGAGTTGGGCTTGAAAACGAAGAAGACAGTGACTCCCCATGAACAATGAAGGAATCTACCGACATCTCCCAACCTGGGAAACCTGGAACCCCAAAAAAATGCCTGGCGTGTGTTTTCATACTCCATCACACACAGAAAGATTTGTTCTGTTATTCCTGAGTGTTCGAAGGTTTCCACAATTGTCAGCAGCGCATGGGTTCTTATAGCACCAGTAGTTCTTTTACTGTGTGTTAACCCAGGAAGGGCTGCAAGGGAAACCTGGGGGTTGGGCTGGAAATCCAAGTAGCAGGGAGTGCCCCGAGATGGACTGTAGAGGGAATTAGCGGACTTCTCCCTAACAGGGAAAAACTTGTGCCCCCAGCCATGTGTGTGTTGTGGGGCTTCACAACTCACCCAAGCAAAGCCGTGTTTGGGAATCCTGTGTGTTTGGAGGTCCCTCCAACAGACAGCAGTGCCAGGGTTCTTATAGAATCACTTAGTCTGTCATCCCTGGGTGTTTTCCTAACCCGGGCTGCAAGGGAAAGCTGGGAGTAGGGCTGGAAAATGAAGAAAAACAGAGTGCCTCACATGGACTCTGGAGATAATTAGCCAACGTCTCCCAACCTGGTTAAACCTGCACCCCAGAAACATGCATGGAGTGTGTTTTCCTACTACATAACACACACAAAGAAGTGTTCTGTTACCCTGTGTATTGGGAGGTTTCTACAATTGTCAGCAGCGCCTGGGATCTAATTAAAATTTAAGCTACATTTTCTGAGTGTTCTCTCAGGCTGGGTTGCATGGGAACCTGGGGATGGGCTGGAAAGCCAAGCAGGAGCGATTTCCTCCCCATGGGCAGTAGTGGGAATTATCTGACCTCCCACAACCTAGGAATACCTGTAAACCCTGAAACATGCGTGGAGGTTTTACCATCTCAATCAGACACAAAAATATGTTCTGTTATCCTGCGTGTGCGGTGGTTCCTACAATGGTCTGCAGTGCCTGTGTTCAATTAGAACCACTAGCATATTTCTTCTGAGTGATTTCCAGGGCGGGCTGCGTGTGAAAGCTGGGCGTTAGGCTGGAAAGCCAAGTAGAAACAAGTGCCTAGAGAATTGACTGTAGAGGTAATTAGCGGACTTCTCATAAACAGGGAATTCCTGTGCCCCTAGGCATCTGTGTGGTGTGGGGCTCCACACCTCCCCAAAGCAAAGCCGTTTTTCCGGAATTTTGAGTGTGTTGGTACCTCCTACCGACAGCAGCGACGTGGTTCTGATAGAATCACTAATATTGTCATATCTAGGTGTTTTCTTAGGCCGGGCTGCATTGGATATTTGGGAGTTGCTCTGGAAAGCGAAGAAGTAGAGAGTGCCTCCCCTATTGGCAGTGGAGGTAATTAGGCGACATCTCCAAACCTGGGAAAAGCTGTACCCCCAGTATCATGCCTGGAGTGTATTTTCCTAAACCATCATACACAAATATGTGTTCCACTATCCTGAGTTGTGGAGAGGTTTCTACAACTATGAACAGCACCTGGGATATTATAGCACCAGTATTTTCTTATCCGTGATTGTTTTCACAGGCCTGACTGCGAGGTAAAGCTGTGGGTTGGGCTGAGTTTCGTAGAAGCAGCAAGTTACTCCCCATGAAAATTTGAGGTATTTTTCCGACGTCCCACAGCCTTCGAACACCTGTGCCCCCCCAAACATGCGTGGAGATTGTTTACCAATCTCCATCAGACCCACAAGGATTTCTTCTGTTATCTTAGGTGTGGGATGTTTCCTACAACGGTACGTAGCGCCTGGGTTCCAATACAACCAATAGCGTATTATACCTGAGTGTTTACCAGGCCGGGCTGTGAGGGAAAACTGGGGGTTGGTATGGAAAGCCAAGTAGCAGCGAGTGCCCCTAGATGGAATATGGATGTAAATAGCAGACTTCTCCCTAACAGGGAAAATCATGTGCCCCCAACAGTGAGTGTGCAGTGGGGCTTCACCACTTCCCCCAACAAAGCCGTGTTCCTGAATCGTGAGTGTTTGGAAGTTCCTCCAACAGACAGCAGCTCCATGGTTCTGACAGAATATCTTAGTCTTTTAAACCCCTGAGTGTTTTACACGGTCGGACTGCAAGGGAATGCTAGGTTTAGGGCTGGAAATCGAAGTGAAGAGAGTGCTTCCCCATGGGCAGTGGAGGTAATTAGACAACATCTCCCATCCTGGGAACACCTGCACCCCAGAAACATGCCTTTAGTGTGTTTTCCTACTCCATCACACACACAAAGGAGTATTCTGTTTTCCTTAGTATGTTGAGGTTTGTACAACTGTCAGGATCGCCTGGGTTCTAATAGAACTTGTAGCTTTCCTTCCCTGAGTGTTTTCCGAGACCGGGCTGAGAGTGAAATCTGGGGAATTGGCTGAAAAGCCAAGAAGCAGCGAGTGCCCCAATGATACACTGTGGAGGTAATTAACTGACTTCTCTATAACAGGGAAATACTTGTGGCCCCCAGCCATGTGTGTGGAGTGGGGCTTCACAACTCCCCAATCAAAGCCGTGTTTGGGAATCCTGTGTGTGTGGAGGTTCCTGCAACAGAGAGCAGCGCCTGTGTTCTTATAGATTAACTTAGTTTGTCATCCCTGGGTGTTTTCCTAACCCGTGCAGCAAGGGAATGCTGGGAGTAGGGCTGGAAAACGAAGAAAATCAGAGTGCCTCCCCATGGGCAGTGGAGGTAATTAGCCAAAATCTCCCATCCTGGGAACACCTGCACCCCAGAAACATGCCTTTAGTGTATTTTTCTACTCCATCACACACACAAAGAAGTGTTCTGTTTTCCTTAGTGTGGGGAGGTTTCTACAACTTTTAGGAGCAACTTTGTTCTTTCAGAACCTGTAGCTTTTATTCCCTGAGTTTTTCTCAGGCCGGGCTGCGAGGAAAAGCTGGGGGTAGGGCTGGAAATCCAAGCAACTGCAAGGGCCTCCCCATGGACAGTGGAGTTAATTATACGAACTTCCACAACCTAAGAAAGCCTGTACCACCTGAAACAAGCCTGGAGTTTGTATACCCATCTCTATCAGACTCTCGAAGATTTGTTCTGTTATCCTGAGTTTGGGGAGGTTCCTACAACTGTCTTCAGCACCTGGGTTCCTATAGAACCCTTGCTTACTTGCCCTGAGTGTTTTCAAAGGCCGGGCTGCGAGTGAATTCTGGGGGATTGGCTGAAAATCCAAGAGTAGGCGAGTGCCCCAAGACGCAATGTGGAGGTAATTAGCGGACTTCTCCCTAACAGGGACAAATCTGTGACCCCCATCCTTCGCGTGGATTGGGGCTCCACACCTCCCAACATGCAAAGACTTGTTCCAGAATCTTGAGGGTTTGGAGGATCCTCCAACAGACAGCAACGCCGGGGTACTGATAGAATCATTTATTTTTCATCCCTGGGTGTTTCACTAGTCCAGGCTACAAGGGAAAGCTGGGAGTTGGGCTTGAAAACGAAGAAGATACAGTGACTCCCATGAACAATGAAGGAATCTGGACCGACATCTCCCAACCTGGGAAAAGCCTGGAACCCCAAAAAAATGCCTGGCGTGTGTTTTCATACTCCATCACACACAGAAAGATTTGTTCTGTTATTCTGAGTGTTCGAAGGTTTTCCACAATTGTCAGCAGCGCATGGGGTCTTATAGCCCAGTAGTTCTTTTAACTGTGTGTTAACCCAGGCCGGACTGCAAGGGAAACCTGGGGGTTGGGCTGGAAATCCAAGTAGCGGGAGTGCCCCGAGATGGACTGTAGAGGAATTAGCGGACTTCTCCCTAACAGGGAAAAACTAGTGCCCCCGCCATGTGTGTGGTTGTGGGCTTCAACAACTCACCCAAGCACAGCCGTGTTTGGGAATCCTGTGTGTTTGGAGGTCCCTCCAACTGACAGCAGTGCACAGGTTTCTGATAGAATCACTTAGTCTGTCATCCCTGGGTGTTTTCCTAACCCGGGCTGCAAGGGAAACCTGGGAGTAGGGCTGGAAAATGAAGAAAAACAGAGTGCACTCCCATGGTCTCTGGAGATAATTAGCCAACGTCTCCCAAACTGGTTAAACCTGCACCCCAGAGAAACATGCATGAGGTGTTTTCCTACTATATAACACACACAAAAAGTGTCGGTTACCTTGTGTATTGGGAGGTTTCTAAAACTGTCAGCAAGCGCCTGTGTTCTAATTAACATTAAGCAAAATTTTTCTGAGTGTTCTCTCAGGCGGTTGCATGGGAACCTGGGATGGGCTGAAAACCAGAAGGAGCGATTCCTCCCCATGGGCAGTAGTGGGAATTATCTGACCTCCCACACCTAGGAATACCTGTAACCCCTGAAATATGCGTGGAGATTTCACCAACTCAATCAGACACAAAATATGTTCTGTTATCCTGAGTGTGCGGTGGTTCCTACAACGGTCTGCAGTGCCTGTGTTCCATTAGAACAACTAGCAATATTTTTTCGGATTGTCTTCCAGGGCGGGCTGTGAGGGAAAGCTGGGGGTTCGGCTGGAAAGCCAAGTAGACAACAAGTGCCTAGAGATTGACTGTAGAGGTAATTAGTGGGGACTTCTCATAAACAGGAATTCTGTGCCCCCAGTCTTCTGTGTGGTGGAGGTTC